>NW_012101264.1:251485-257877 GCF_000951045.1 Mandrillus leucophaeus | reverse complement strand
CCATATGACCCAGCCATCCCATTACTGGGTATATACCCAAAGGATTATAAATCATGCTGCTATAAAGACACATGCACACGTATGTTTATCGTGGCACTGTTCACAATAGCAAAGACTTGGAATCAACCCAAATGTCCATCAGTGACAGACTGGATTAAGAAAATGTGGCACCTATACACCATAGAATACTATGCAGCAATAAAAAGGATGAGTTTGTGTCCTTTGTAGGGATATGGATGCAGCTGGAAATCATCATTCTCAGCAAACTATCGCAAGAACAGAAAAGCAAACACTGCATGTTCTCACTCATAGGTGGGAACTGAACAATGAGATCATTTAGACTCGGAACGCGGAACATCATACACCGGGGCCTATCATGGGGAAGGGGGAGGGGGGAGGGATTGCATTGGGAGTTATACCTTATGTAAATGATGAGTTGTTGGGTGCTGACGAGTTGATGGGTGCAGTACACCAACATGGCACAAGTTTACATATGTAACAAACCTGCACGTTATGCACATGTACCCTAGAACTTAAAGTATAAAAAAAAAAAAAAAAAAAAAAAGAGGAAAGGATTCCCTATTTAATAAATGGTGCTGGGAAAATTGGCTAGCCATAAGTAGAAAGCTGAAACTGGATCCTTTCCTTACTCCTTATATGAAAATTAATTCAAGATGGATTAGAGACTTAAATGCTAGACCTAATTCCATAAAAACCCTAGAAGAAAACCTAGGTAATACCATTCAGGACATAGGCATGTGCAAGGACTTCATGTCTAAAACATCAAAAGCAATGGCAACAAAAGCCAAAATTGACAAATGGGATCTAATTAAACTAAAGAGCTTCTGCACAGCAAAAGAAACTACCATCAGAGTTAACAGGCAACCCACAGAATGGGAGAACATTTTTGCAATCTACTCAATCTGTCAAAGGGCTATTATCCAGAACCTACAAAGAACTCTAACAAATTTACAAGAAAAAAACAGACAAACACATCAACAAGTGGGCAAAGGATATGAACAGACACTTCTCAAAAGAAAACCTTCATACAGCCAACAGACACATGAAAAAGTGCTCATCATCACTGGCCATCAGAGAAATGCAAACCAAAACCACAGTGTGATATCATCTCATACCAGTTAGAATGGCAATCATTAAAAAAAAAAACAGGAAACAGCAGGTGCTGGAGAGGATGTGGAGAAATAGGAACACTTTTACACTCTTGGTGGGACTGTAAACTAGTTCAACCATTGTGGAAAACAGTGTGGCAATTCCTCAAGGATCTAGAACTAGAAATACCATTTACCCCAGCCATCCCATTACTGAGAATATCCCCAAAGATTTATAAATCATGCTGCTATAAAGATATATGCGCACGTATGTTTATTGCAGCACTATTCACAATAGCAAAGACTTGGAATCAACCCAAATGTCCATCAGTGACAGACTGGATTAAGAAAACGTGGCATCATGGAATACTATGCAGCCATAAGAAATGATGAGTTTATGTCCTTTGTAGGGACATGGATGCAGCTGGAAACCATCATTCTCAACAAACTATCACAAGAACAGAAAACCAAACACCGTGTGTTCTTACTCATAGGTGGGAATTGAACAATGAGATCACTTGGACATAGGAAGGGGAACATCACACACCGGGGCCTATTGTGGGGAGGCGGGATGGGGGAGGGATAGCATTAGGAGATATATCTAATATAAATGATGAGTTAATGGGTGCAGCACACCAACATAGCACATGTATACATATGTAACAAATCTGTACATTGTGCACATGTACCCTAGACCTTAAAGTATAATAATAAATAAATAGATAAATAAATAAATAATAAAATAACTAAGAGTATAATTGGAATGTTCGTAACATAAAGAAATTACAAATGTTTAAGGAGATGGATGCCCCATTTACTCTGATGTGATTAATATGTATTGTATGCCGATAGCAATATATCTCATATGTTAGATGAATATATACAGATACAATGTAACCATCAAAATTAAAAATTAAAAAAAAAACTTTGGTGGCTTGCTCTTGATAACTGGACAAAATTAGAATGCATTGGGTATATACGAAAGCTCCTGAACTTTTTAAATTTTTCTTAATTGGTAGTTGCTGTCCCTGGTTATGTTCCAGTGTCACTACTTCATACTTTTTCATATTCTATTCACATTTCAATAATGCATCTGCCCAGTTTTGCCCACATAGAAACCTCCTGTTCCTCATTCAAGACTTTTCAAAAATCAACTCCTCTCTAAAGTCTGTCTCAGTCTCCAGGTATAGTCTTATCCAAATTCCCTTTCCATTAACTGACTAAATTGTAATCATTTGTTTACATAATATTTTTCCATTAGACTTGAGTTCCTTGAGGCTGAGGTCATGTGTGATGCTTCTGTGTGTCTCTGGGACATAGCAATGATTAAGTCCTCAATGAACATTAAATGGCTGAATGCATATATGTCTTGAAGATCTGCAACATATTGCAAACATTAAATTTACTCAAGAAAATGAATGAAAGAAAAACTGATGAAAGTTTTAAAATAATCATGATTTTTAGACCAAGGCTACCACTTCTGGCCACACGACATATGTCAATTTATGAAATGATTTAATTGAAAAATGAAAGGCACTGATGAATTATATAGTCTGTTCTCTTCCTAACCTACCTGAATCTTAGACCTTTTATCAATAATAGCAGATATAACATTCTTATATATCAGAATTACTGTGACAATAAAATGAGCTGTGTGTAGGAAAACCCTTTTAACTTTGGAAAAGCCAGAGAGATGTGAAAGGTGTTTATTACTTCATATTTAATGTAGTAAGTCAATCTTGTGTGTTTAGGAAAATCTTTAAATCAGGGCTTTCATACAAAGAGTTATTGTCCCCGTGGGTAATCCCTCAGCTCATGGCCTAATAAGTAAGACATAATCAGATATTCACATAATATTTTCAAAATATACATCTTTAGTTTCAGCTTAATCAAACATTTAATGGAAATATAGAATGTCTGCATTATATACCTTTCCAGAGACTATAGCTTCCTGATTCTAAACCTCTCTAAAAATACAAACAAAATACTTTTAAAATATTACCTTGGGATATATAACCAATGTAATAAACCACTAGACAAAAAGAAAGTATAAATAATAAAATCAAAACATGTATTTATTAATTATCTGAAATGGATGTTTCTATGCCTAGGAAGATCAAGAATATCAGATCAAAATTTATTACAATTCGTAAGAAAATTTAACAAAGTAGCTGGCTATAAGATAAATACCTTGAAAATAATGCAAGTTTATTTATCAACAATGACAATAGATAATATATGGGAAATTACTCATTTTGTACTTTAAACCAAAGGTATAAAATACTTAGTAATATGCCTAACTAGAAATAAGTTAGAAAAATGTTAATAAGTCTATAAAACTTGCAAGATTAGAGAAATATGCAATGTACCTAGGTGGAGTACTGAAAAAAGAGGTGCCATTTTTATAAATAAACTAAATTACAACAATATATTCCAACTAGAATCTCAATGGGATTTTTTGAGGGATAAGAGAGAAGCAAAATATGGCAATATGAAGTAAACTTGCCTTACCCGGATTTAAAACGTATTATAAAGCTGCATGTAATAAAGTAGAGTGGTACTTCTATAAGAATAGATGGATCTTAGTTCAAAACAGTGGAGAAAATGTCACACAGATAATTGCTTAAATAATATCTTCTCGGCCGAGTGCGGTGGCTCAAGCCTGTAATCCCAGCACTTTGGGAGGCCGAGACGGGCGGATCACGAGGTCAGGAGATCGAGACCATCCTGGCTGACACGGTGAAACCCCGTCTCTTCTAAAAAATACGAAAACTTAGCCGGGCGAGGTGGCGAGCGCCTGTAGTCCCAGCTACTCGGGAGGCTGAGGCAGGAGAATGGCGTAAACCCGGGAGGTGGAGCTTGCAGTGAGCTGAGATCTGGCCACTGCACTCCAGCCTGGGCGACAGAGCGAGACTCTGTCTCAAAAAATAAAAAATAAAAAAAAATAATAATAATATCTTCTCTGTCACTGTACATAAGCGATTTTTAACACCCTCTTTGATATTCTATCATTTTTTATTTGAATGGTTCATATGAAATTACCAATATCAATAATCATTGATACTCAATATCAGTTATCATTTGACAATAAAAAAGTCCATCTTAGGCTGTGAGTTCTTCAAAATCAGAAAATTTATTTTATTTATTCATAAACCTTTAGCACCTAGTCAGTGCCTAGCCCATAATAAAAGTATAAAAAATTATTTGGTTATATAATTTTACATAAAACAATCCTCAGCAATTTCAATAAAACAGAAATCATACCAACCACATTCTTGAACCACAGCACAATAAAAATAGAAATCAACACACACGCACACACACAAACACTCAAAACCATACAATAACATGGAAATAAAATGACCTGTTCCTAAATGATTTTGGATAAATAGTAAAATAAGGCAGAAATCAAAGAGTTATTGGAAGTTAATAGAAGAAGGATATAACATATCAGAATCTTTGGGACACAGTTAATTAAGAGGAAAATTTATAGTAGTAAACATCCAAATCAAAAAGTTAGAAAGATCCCAATTAACAACCTAACATCACACTTAGAAGAATTGAATAAGCAAGAGTAAATCAACTCTAATGATAGCAGAAGACAAGAAATAACCAAAATCAGAGCTGAACTGAAGAAGATTCAGACACACAAAAAAACTATACAAAAGATCAATGAATCCAGGAGTTGGTTATTTGGAAAAAAATAATAAGATAAACTGTTAACTAAACTAATAAAGAAGAAAAGAGGATCCAAATAAGCACAGAGCAATGACAATGGAGATGTGATCACTGACTCCACAGAAATACAAATAATCATCAGAGCCTACTGTGAACACCTTTATCTACAAAAACTAGAAAATCTAGAAGAAATGAATAAATTCCTGGACACATACACCCTCCCAAGACTGAACCAAAAGAAACTGAATCTATGAATAGACCAATAATGAACTGTGAAATTGAGGCAGTAATAAATAGCTTACTAACAACAACAACATTTTAAAAAAACCCAGGACCTGATAGGTTCACAGTTGAATTCTACCAGATATACGAAGAAGAGCTGCTACCATTCCTAATGAAACTATTCCAAAAAATTGAAAAGGAGGGAATCCTCCCCAACTCATTCTATGTGGCCAGCATTATCCTGATATCAAAACCTGAGAGAGAGACAGCAAACAGTGAAAACTTCTGGCCAATATCCTTGATGAACATCTATGCAAAAATCCTCAACAAAATACTAACAAACTGAATCCAGTAGCATATTAAAAAGTTAATCCACCATGATCAAGTTGACTTTAACCCCAGGGATGCAAGGTTTGTTCAACATATGCCAATCAGTAAATGTTATTCATCGCATGAACAGAAGTAAAGAAAAAAACATGTGATTATCTCAAAAGATGTAGAAAAGCCTTTTAATAAAATTCAACATTGCTTCATATTAAAAACTCTCAATAAACTAGGCATTGAAAGAACATACTTCAAAATAACAAGAGTAATCTATGACAAATTCACAGGCAATTTCATACTAATAGACAAAAGTTGAAAGCTTTTGAAAATCTCACCACTCCTATTCAACATAATATTGGACATCCTGGCTAGAGCAATGAGGCAAGAGAACGAAGTAAAGACATCCAAATAAGAAGAAAGGAAATCAAGCTATTACCTTCTGCTGATGACATGATTCCATATCTAGAAAATCATATTGTCTCTTTCCAAAAGCTACTTAAGCTGATTAACAACTTCAGCAAAGTTTCAAGACACAAAATCAGTAGCATTCTTATATACCAACAACATCCCAGCCAAGAGCCAAATCAGGAACGTAACCTTGTTCACAACTGCCACAAAAAGAACAAAATGTCTAAGAATACAGCTAACTATGGAGTGCTCAAGTAAATCAGAGACAACACAAACAAATGGAAAAACATTCCATGCTCATGCATAGGAAGAATCAATATTATGAAAATGCCATACTGCCCAAAGCAATTTACATATCCAATGCCATTCTTATCAAACTACCAATGACATTATTC
This sequence comes from Mandrillus leucophaeus, assembly GCF_000951045.1. NCBI lineage: Eukaryota > Metazoa > Chordata > Mammalia > Primates > Cercopithecidae > Mandrillus > Mandrillus leucophaeus. Next base: position 251,741 of record NW_012101264.1, on the reverse strand, counting down.
ACAGGACTAGAAAAACTATTTTAAAATTCCCATGGAACCAGAAAAGAGCCCAAATAGCTGAGGCAAGCCTAAGCAAAAAGACTTCATGTCTAAAACACCAAAAGCAACAGCAGCAAAAGCCAAAATTGACAAATGGGATCTAATTAAACTAAAGAGCTTGTGCACAGCAAAAGAAACTACCATCAGAGTGAACAGGCAACCTACAGAATGAGATAAAATGTTTGCAATCTACTCATCTGACAAAGGGCTAATATCC
>NW_012101264.1:250448-250900 GCF_000951045.1 Mandrillus leucophaeus | reverse complement strand
CAATATCCCTGATGAACATTGATGCAAAAATCCTCAATAAAATACTGGCAAACTGGATCCAGCAGCACATCAAAAAGCTTATCCACCATGATCAACTTGGCTTCATCCCTGGGATGCAAGGCTGGTTCAACATACGCAAATCAATAAACGTAATCCAGCATAGAAACAGAACCAAAGACAAAAACCACATGATTATCTCAATACATGCAGAAAAGGCCTTTGACAGAATTCAACAGCCCTTCATGCTAAAAATGCTCAATAAATTCGGTATTGATGGAATGTATCTCAAAATCATAAGAGCTATTTATGACAAACCCACAGCCAATATCATACTGAATAGGCAAAAACTGGAAAAATTTCCCTTGAAAACTGGCACAAGACAGGGATGCCCTCTCTCACCACTCCTATTCAACATAGTGTTGGAAGTTCTGGCTAGGGCAATCAGGCAAGAG
>NW_012101264.1:218306-250398 GCF_000951045.1 Mandrillus leucophaeus | reverse complement strand
CCTGCACGTTATGCACATGTACCCTACAACTTAAAGTATAATAATAAATAAATAAATAAATAAATAAATAAATAAATAAATAAATAAAACAAACCTAGAGGCATTACTTCACCCAACTTCAAACTATATCACAGGACTACAGTAACCAAAAAAATATGGCATTGGCACAAAAACAGAAACATAGATCAGTGGAACCAAATAGAAAGCCTAGAAATAACACTGCACACCTGCAACCATATGATCTTTGGCAAAGTTGACAAGAACAAGCACTGAGGAAAGGACTCCCTATTCAATAAATGGTGCTGAGATAACTGACTAGCCATGTGCAGATGACTGAAACTGGACCACTTCCTTACACCACATACAAACATTAACTCAAGATGAATATATTTAATTGACTCATAATTCAGCATGGCTTGGCAGGCCTCAGGAAACTTAAAATCATGGCAGGAAGTGAAGGGGAAGCAGGGCACTTTCTTCACAAGGTGGCAGGAAGAAGAATGAATGCAGGAGGAACTACCAAACATATATACAATCATCATATCTCATGAAAACTCAATATCACAAGAACAGGATGGGGGCACTACCCCCATGATCCAGTTACCTCCACCTGGTCTTTCTATTGACATATGAGGATTATGGGGATTATAATTCAACATGAGATTTGGGTGTGACAGAAAGCCTAACCATGTTATTCTGCCACTGGCCCCTTCCAAGTCTCATGCCTGTTTCACATTTCAAAACTAATCATGCCTCTTCAGAAATCTCCCGAAATCTTAATTCATTCCAGCATTAACCCAAAAGTCAACGTCTAAAGTCTCATCTGAGGCAAGGCAAGTCCTTTCTGCTTAGGAGGCTGAATAAAAAAAGAAGAAAGAAAAATGTTAGTTACTTCCAAGATACAATGTGAGTATAGGCATTGGGTAAATGTGTCCGTTCCAAATGAGAGAAATTAACCAAAACAAAAGGGGCTGCAGGTCCCATGCAAGTCCAAGATCCAGGTGGGCAGTCATTAAACCTTAAAGTTCCAAAATGATCTTTTTGATTCCAAGTCTCAAATCCAGGTCACACTGATGTGAAAGGTGGGCTCCCACAGACTTGAGCAGCTCTGCCTCTGTGGCTTTAGAGAGTACGGCCCCCATTCTTTCTGCTTATATGAGCTGGAGTTGAGTGTCTGTTGCTTTTTCAGGTGTATGGGGCAAGCTGTTAGTAGATCTACTATACTGGGGTCTGGAGGACAGTGGGCCTCTTCTCACAACCCCATTGGGAACTCTGTGTGGGGACTTAAATTCCACATTTCTCTTCTGCAATGCCCTAGCAGACATTCTTTGTGAGGGCCCCACCCTTGCAGCAAACTTCTGCCTGGCCATCCAGGCATTTCCATGCATCCTCTGAAATCTAGGTGGAGGTTTCCAAACATCAATTCTTGACTTTTGTTCACCTGCAGTTCCAACACCATGTGTAAGCCACCAAAGCTTGGGGCTGGCACCTTCTGAAGCAATGGCCTGAGCTGTGTGTTGGCCCCTTTTAAACATGGCTGGGATGCAGGGCACCATGTCTTGAAGCTGCACAGAGCATCAAGGCCCTGGCCCTCACTGATGAAACCATTTTTCCCTCCGATGCCTCTGGGCTTGTGATGGGAGAGACTGTTGTGAAGACCTCTGTCATGTACTAGAGACATTTTTCCCATTGTCTTAGTGAATAACGGTTGACTCCTTGTTATTTATGCAAATTTCTGCAGCTGGCTTGAATTTCTTCCCAGAAAAATGGATTTTTCTTTTCTACCACATTGTCAGGTGGCAAAATTTCCACACTTTTATGCTCTGCTTCCCTTTTAAATAAAGTTCCAATTCCAAACCATCTCTCTGAGAATGCATAAAACTAAATGCTTTTAAGAGCACCCAAGTCATCTCTTGGATGTTTTGCCATTTAGAAATTTCTTCCACCAGATACCCTAAATTATCTCTCTCAAGTTATAAATCTCTAGGGTATGGGCACAATGCTGCCAGTCTCTTTGCTAAGGCATAGCAAGAGTCACCTTCATTCTAGTTTCCAACAAGTTTCTCATCTCCATCTGAGACCACCTCAGCCTGGACTTCAATGTCCACATTACTATAAGCATTTTTGTCAAAGCCATTCAAAAAATCTCTAGGAATTTCCAAACATGTCCACATCTCCCTGACTTCTGAGCCATCCAAACTGTTCCAACTTCTGCCTGTTACCCAGTTCCAAAGTCACTTCCATATTTTTGGGTATCTTTATAGCAGCACCCTACTACCTCGGTACCAATGTACTGTAGTAGTGTGTTTTCACACTGCTATAAAGAACTGCCTGAAACTGGGTAATTTATAATGAAAAGAGGTTTAATTGACTCACAGTTTAGCATGGCTCAGGAGGCCTCAGGAAGTTTACTATCATGGCAGAAGGTGAAGGGGAAGCAAGGTAACTTTTTCACAAGGTGGCAGGAAGAAGAATGAATATAGGGGCAGCTACTACCAAGCACTTAGAAAAACATCAGATCTCGTGAGAACTCACTACCACAAGAACAGAATGGAGGAAACTGCCTTCATAATTCAATTACCTGCACTTGGTCTGTCCCTTGACATGTGGGAATTATGGGAATTATAAGTCAAGATGAGATTTGGGTGGGGACACAAAGCCTAACCATATTAATGGATTAAAGACTTAAATGTAAAATCTAAAACTATTAAAAAAAATCCTTGAAGATAACTGGACATAAGAATGGGCAAAGATTTCACGACAAAGGTGCCAAAAACAATTGAAACCAAAGCAAAAATTGATAAATGCAATCTAATTAAACTAAAGAGCTTCTGCACAGAAAAGGAAACTATCAACAGATTGAATAGACTACCTACAGAATGGGAGAAAATTTTTGCAAACTATGCATCTAGGAAAGGCCTAATATCCAGAATCTCTAAGGAACTTAAACAAATCAACAAGAAAAAAAAACCATTAAAAAGTAGGTGAAGAACATGAGCAGACACTTCTCAAAAGAAGACATACATGCAGCGAGCAAGCATATTAAAAAATACTCAACATCACTAATCATTAGAGAAATACAAATCAAAACTACAATGAGATACCATCTCTCACCAGTAAAAATGGTTATTAATAAAAATTCAATAAATAACAGATGCTGGTGAGTTTGTGGGGAAAAGAGAATGCTTATACACTGCTGGTGGGGGTGCAAATTAGTTCAACCGTTGTGGAAAGCAGTATGGCAATTTTTGAAAGAACTAAAAACAGAATTTCCATACAACCCAGCAACCCCATTATTGGGTACATACCCAAAGAAATATAAATCATTCTACCATAAAGACACATGCACACATGCTCACTGCAACACTATTTAAAAGAGCAAAGACATGGAATCAACCTAAATGCCCATCAATAACAGACTGGATCAAGAAAATGTGGCATATATACACCATGAAATACAATGCAGGCAAAAACAAAACAAAACAAGATCATGTCCTTTTTAGGAACATGGATGAACCTGGAGGCCATTTTCCTAAGTGAACTAATGCAGGAACAGAAAACAAAATACTGCATGTTTTCACCAAGTTGGAGCTAAACAATGAGAACACATGAACACAAAGAGGGGAACAAGAGATACGGGCGTCCACTTGAGGGTGGAGGATGAAAGGAAGGAAAGGATCAGAAAACGGCTCTATCGAGCACTGTGATGAAATAAACGGTACCCCAAATTACCATGAGTTTACCTATATAACAAACCTGCACATGTACCCCTGAATCTTAAATAAAAGTTAATAAAAAATAAATAAATAAATAAAATAGGCTAATAATTTTCCTAAAAAAATTAATGGTCTTGTTTTAGAAGGTGAGTGCACCATCTTTTAATACATGTGATCACCTTTAAGATATCAAGATTGACATTAACTAAATTCTGTTTTTAGTATCTTTAATATAGTTGAAATATGTAGTCGAAATCAGATGATGGTGAGAAATCATGAAATCCAACTAGTCAGAATATCAGTAGTAAAAACTAGGCTTTTTGTCTCTAATTAGTTTTTACTATCAGCATATCTAAAACTAGGGTTGTCTTCTTGCATTTCATGTGATAAATATTATTATTTAAAAACTTAATATTTATAACTAAAACATAGGTTTACCATTAAACATATTAGGGGTAACTAGCAATATCTATAGTTAACTTGGATATTTTAAAATGTGGACCATCAACATTACTATGTATTTTATTTGGAAATATATAAACCACATAAACCTTTCTATTAAAGAAAGAAATTTAAACCTCAAAACCTAATTGTTTTTATGTAATATTAAGGAAAAAAATTGGCTTAACAAACACGAAGATAATAAAATTTAATTTTATAGAGCTATGTTTGGCCTTGAATCTTATTATGTCAAATAAAATAAAAAACTAAACAGACATTGTAATAAAATCTGCATGATTGTAGAGAAACATTTTGGCAAAAATCAATTGTGTATGTTTCCTTAGGTAACATTAACATAATAGCAAAATTGTATCCCTGTGGCCACTACCACTAATTAAATGTTTGTTAAAATCTGTCTTTTAAATAAAAGAATTCTTGGCTGGGCACAGTGGCTCAAGCCTGTAATCCCAGCACTTTGAGGGGCCATAGCTGCTGGATTGTGAGGTCAGGAGATGGAGACCATCCTGACTAACACAGCGAAACCCCATCTCTACTAAAAATACAAAAAATTACCTGAGCATGGTAGCAGGTGCCTGTAGTCCCAGCAACTCAGGAGGCTGAGGTAGGAGAATGGAGTGAACCCAGGAGGTGGAGCTTCCAGTGAGCCAAGATCGGCCCATTGCACTCCAGCCTGGGCGACAGAGCGAGATTACATCTTTAAAAAAAAAGAAAAAAAATTATTTTATGTTAATGGAAGGTCCCTTAACTAAATCCTCATTTTTCTTTGTATATACAGTCAAAGTAGTTAACCAGAATGTGTTACAAAAACTTAAGAGAATGAACTTAAGAAAATTTATAATAGTGCTACAAATAAAATTAACTATCATTAACACTTATTACATTTGACTTTAATAATAGGGCCCTAAGAAATGATTTCCTATAGATGTAAAACTGGTGGCAATATTGTTAACATTAAAAATTACATATTGTACTAAATATATTAGTTTATAAAAGGCATCTCTAAAAAGGAAGTTGAATTTTCAAAACCAAGCTTCAATCATAGACTCCTGCAAATGCATCTGTATATGGGTTTGATATATTGTACAACAAAGTATGCATGACTTTTTATGTTTAATCTTAACTTTTTTTTAAAAAAAAAAAAGAGAATTTTAAAAGAATTATTTACAGATTGCCACAAAAATAAGTGATCTCTAGACCTATAATATGAGCTGCTAATATAGAGAAGACACCATGCTGTCTAAAGTACTATCTTGCTGGCCGTTGCTTCTGTTCCACAAAGTTCTAACATCAATCACAGGCTCCAACAAAAAAAGGTTCCCTGGGACATTGGGTGACAGAACTTCAGAAGGCCTCTAGATACAACCCCAAAGACTTTGATAAGAAAAGGACTGTATCTTCCTAGCTTTTATCATACTGCGCTCAATCCAATGCAGTGAACATGAGGATGATGTCCTTTCATGTGTTTCATAAGTTCTTCAAGGTGGCAGTGAGTAAAATTAAGTTGTGAAATGTTGCTTGACTTCTTTAGTTCAATTTTTATAAATAAATAATTTTTAGAAGGAATTTTAAAACCTGAGCCAATATTTTGTTTTCATTTTAACTAATTTATTTTCCTTGCATAATGCAGCTATAGGATGACTTTTTTTGTAGTATAAATGATACATTCTATAAGTGCCACATAAACATATGAAAAGCATTTTATTACTGTAAGGTTTTGGAGGACTTGAATGAGGTAGATTCTAAGCTTCAGTCTTACTTTCAAATTGTATGGCTATTAAAAGTTCTTTTCAGGGTAGAAAAATTAATCTCATAACCCTAAACTTTTAGGTTTCTTCCTATTTTTACTCTAATATTCTAGATACTCACAGTACCTCTGTCTTCTGGAAAGTGAAAGGAAATTGTTGGAGAGGAAATTCTTAACATTAACAACCCTCAAAATCTAGACCTTGGACCTAAATATATGAAAGAATGCTGTTGCCAAATTGACACCAGTCACAAAAGACTTTGAAAATTAATTCAAAAAGAGTTTACACATGTTGTCAAATCCCTGAATAATATTGCCTTGATCCAAGTGGGCCATTATGGGGGAGTCAGAAATCTATAAAAAGCAAGTGACTATGGGTGGAATAAGCTGAATTGATTTGAGTGGACACTTGACATCTGGCATATTTCCCCATGCCTTGAATAAAGACATAGTTCATGTTTTCTGAAAGTCAATTTCTTGCCAAAACTTTCCCTCTGGTAGATTTACTATAGGAGATGAGCAGTCTAAAACTATTTCACTTGGGAAAGTTACATGGTAAAAGTAACTGTGGATGCTCCATATCAACATTTTTAAAGGTCTACGTAAAGTCATGTATAAAGGCAATCTGAAGATGAGAGGTCAATTATATTCCTGCTTCTTCATTGTAAAATGATAGCAATGGTTGACATATTAAATACCTGTATATAAGATCAGATCTCTTTTGAGCATCTGCTAATTGAACCAACTCTTTATCCTTCCCAGACCACAGAAACAAAAGTGACCTTTGTCATCAGCCATAAACCAGGTTTGTTTCTGCCAACAAACATACAATTTTTCATTGTTTTCTATATCACTTTATGAAAAGTAGAATAAAATAATAAATAAAACCTTACTGAAATATACGTCAAGCTCACAGTAGCCAAAATGCAGCCTTCACCTATGATCCTTGCATGATTAGCAAAGAGTACTGTGGCCAGTAAGGCCAAGGAAAGAGAAAATAGGTCCTAGCTTTGAAATTCAGGTAATGTAGTTTTATGGTTTTCATTACATTGTAATAGCTATGTAGAAGTAAACATAATCTTCCTGTTTTAAGTGCATATCTGTCATAAATAAATTCAGTGCTCTTTCTTCTGTAAACTACACAATACACCCTACATGTTCATGGAATGTTAGATTGCAGAATTTAATTATATAATTCACTTAACCAAAGTTTTGCTGTTGCCTCAGTACAGTTCATAATTCTCCATTTTCACAAGATATGTAGTAAGAACCAGATACATAATGCCTCTTGCAAATTTCAGATTAGAGAGAAAAATCAAAAGCATTAGTTCAGTTTGTTCAGGTAAAAAAAAAAAAAAAAAACGACAGATAAAAAGTCATGAAGACTTTCTTTATCTTTCTAATCTGAAAGCCTCAAAGATCAGAGGTAGATAAATCCATGAAGATGAAGAAAACCAGTGCAAAAACACTGAAAACTCCAAAAACCAGAATGCATCTTCTCCTAAATGATCGCAAATCTTCACCAGCAAGGGCACAAAACTAGACAGAGAAAGAGATCGACGAATTGCCAGAAGTAAGCTTCTGAAGGCGGGTAATAACAAATTCCTCCAAACTAAAAGAGCATGTTCTAACCCAATTCAAGGAAGCTACGAATCTTGATAAAAGGTTACAGGAACTGATAACTAGAATAACCAGTTTAGAGAGGAACACAAATGACTTGATGTAGCTGAAAAACACAGCATGAGAACTTCATGAAGTATCAATAGCCAAAGCTATCAAGTGCAAGAAAGGATATCAGAGATTGAAGATCAACTTACTGAAATAAGGTGTGAACAAGATTAGAGAAAAAAAGACTGAAAAGGAATGAACAAAGCCTCCAAGAAATATGGGACTGTGTGAAAAGACAAAACCCACGATTGATTGGAGTAACTGAAAGTGAAGAGAAAATGGAATCACGTTGGAAAACACACTTCGGGATATTATCCAGGGGAACTTCCCAAACCTAGAAAGACAGGCCAACATTCAAATTCAGGAAATACAGAAAACACCACTAAGATACTCCTCGAGAAGAGTAACACCAAGACACATAATTGTCAGATTCTCCAAGTTTGAAACAAAGAAAAAAATGTAAAAGGCAGCTAGAGAGAAAGGTCAGGTTGCCTACAAAGGGGAGCCCATCAGACTAATAGCAGATCTCTCTGCAGAAACCCTATAAGCCAGAAAGAGTGGGGACCAATATTTAACATTCCTAAACAAAGGAATTTTCAACCCAAAGTTTCATATGCAGCCAAACTAAGTTTCATAAGTGAAGGAGAAATAAAATCCTTTACAGAAAACCAAATGCTGAAAGATTTTGTCACTACTAGGGCTGCCTTACAAGAGCTCCTGAAGGTAGCACTAAATATGGAAATGAACAACTGGTACCAACCACTGCAAAAACACACCAAAATATAAAGAACAATGAGACTATGAAGAAACTGCATCAACTAATGTGCAAAATAACCAGCTAGCATCATGATGACAGGATCAAATTCACACATAACAATATTAACCTTACATGTAGATGGACTAAGTGCCCCAATTAAATGACAAAGACTTGCAAATTGAATAAGGAGTCAAGACCCATCAGTGTGCTCTATTCAGGAAAACCATCTCATGTGCAAAGACATACATAGTCTCAAAATAAAGGGATGGAGAAACATTTACCAAGCAAATGGAAAGCCAAAAAAAAAAAAAAAAAAAAGCATTGGTTACAATCCTAGTCTCTGATAAAACAGATTTTAAACTAACAAAGATCAAAAAAGACAAAGAAGGGCATTACATAATGGTAAAGGGATCAATGCAATAAGAAGAGCTAACTATCCTAAATACATATGCATCCAATACAGGAGCACTCAGATACATAAAACAAGTTACCAGAGACCTACAAAGAGACTTAGATACCCACACAATAATGGTGGGAGACTTTAATACCCACTGTCAACATAAGACAGATCAATGAGACAGAAAATTAACAAGGATATTCAGGACTTGAACTCAGCTCTGGACCAAGCATACCTAATAGACATCTACAGAACTCTCCACCCCAAATCAACAGAATGTACATTCTCCAGAGCACCACATACCATGTACTCTAAAATTGACCACATAATTGGAAGTAAAACATTCCTCAGCAAATGCAGAAGAATAGCAGTCTCTCAGACCATAGTGAAATAAAATTAAAACTCAGCATTAAGAAACTCACTCAAAACTGTACAACTACATGGAAATTGAAGAACTTGCTTCTGAATGACTACTGGGTAAATAACAAAATTAAGGCAGAAATGAACAAGTTCTTTGAAAGCAGTGTGAACAAAGAGAGGATGTTCCAGAATCTCTGGGGCACAGCTAAAGCAATGTTAAGAGGGAATATTATAACACTAAATGTCCGCAATAGAAAGCTGGAGAGATCTAAAATTGACACCCCAGCATCAAAATTAAAAGAACTAGAGAAGCAAGAGCAAACAAATTCAAAAGTTAGCAGGAGATAAGAACTAAGATCAGAGCAGAACTGAAAGAGATAGAGACACAAAAAACCCTTCAAAAAATCAGTGAATCCAAGAGCTGGTTTTTTGAAAAGATTAGCAAAATAGATGGACCACTAGCTAGACTAATAAAGAAGAAAAGAGAGAAGAATCAAATAGACACAATAAAAAAAAGATAAAGGGGATATCACCACCAATCCCACAGAAATACAAATTACCATCAGAGAATACTACAAACATCTCTTTGCATATAAATTAAAAAATCTATAAGAAATGGATAAATTCTTGGATACATACTACCTCCCAAGACTAAATCAGGAAGAAGTTGAATCCCTGAATAGACCAATAACAAGTTCTGAAATTGAGGTGTAATTAACAGGCTAACAACCAAAATAAAGCCCAAAACCAGAGGGATTCACAGCCAAATTCTACCAGAGGTACAAAGAGGAGCTGGTACCATTCCTTCTGAAACTATTCCAAACAATAGAAAATGATGGACTCCTCTCTAGCTCATTTTATGAGACCAACATCATCCTGATACCAAAGCCTGGCAGAGACACAACAAAAAAAGACAATTCCAGTCCAACAACCCTGATGAACATCGATGAAAAAATCCTCAAAAAAATACTGACAAACAGAATCCAGCAGCATATCAAACAGCTTATCCACCATGATCAAGCCAGCTTCATCCCTGGGATGCAAGGCTGGTTCAACATATGCAAATCAATAAATGTAATCCATCACATAAACAGAACCAATAACAAAAACCACACTATTATCTCAATAGGTGCAGAAAAGGCCTTTGAGAATATTCTACATCCCTCTTGCTAAAAACACTCGGTAAACTAGGTATTGATAGAACATGTCCCAAAATAATAAGAGCTATTTATGACAACCCCATACCAAGTATTATACTGAATGGGCAAAAACTGGAAGCACTCCCTTTGAAAACTGGTACAAGACAAGATGCCCACCACTCCTATTCAATATAGTACTGGAAGTCTGGGCCAGGGCAATCAGACAAGATAAAGAAACAAAGGGTATTGAACAGGAAGAGAGGAAATCAAACTGTCTCTGTTTGCAGATGACATGATTGTACATTTAGAAAACCCCATCATCTCAACCCCAAAACTCCTTAAGCTGATAAGCAACTTCAGCAAAATCTCAGGATACAAAATCAATGTGCAAAAATGAAGCATTCCTATACACCAACAATAGAGAAGCAGAGAGCCAAATCATGAGTGAACTCCCATTCACAATTGCTCCAAAGAGAATAAAATACTGAGGAACACAACTTACAAAGGATGTGAAGAACCTCTTCAAATAGAGCTACAAACCACTCCACAAGAAAATAAGAGAGGACACAAACAAATGGAAAAACACTCCATGTTCATTGATAGGAAGAATCAATATTGTGAAAATGGCCATACTGCCCAAAGCAATTTATAGATTTAATGCTATCCCCATCAAGCTACCATTGACTTTTTTCACAGAATCAGAACAAAACTACTTTAAATTTCATATGGAACAGAAAACAGCCCATATAGCCAAGATAATCCTAAGCAAAAGGACCAAAGCTGAGGTATCATGCCACCTGACTTCAAACTATACTACAAGGCTACATTAATGAAAAGAATATAGTACTGATACCAAAACAGATATGCAGACCAATAAAACAGAACAGAGACCTCAGAAATAACACTACACATCTACAACCATCTGATCTTCAAAAAACCTGACAAAAACAAGCAATGGGGAAAGGATTCCCTATTTAATAAATGGTATTGGGAAAACTGGCCAGCCATATGCAGAAAACAGAAACTGGATTCCTTCCTTACACCTTATATGAAAATTAAATCAAGATGAATTAAAAACTTAATTGTGAAACCTAAAACCATAAAAATTGTAGAAGAAAACCTGAGGAATACAATTCAGAACATAAGCCTGGGCATAGACTTCATGACTAAAACACCAAAGCAATTGCGACAAAAGCCAAAATTGACAAATGGATCTAATTAAACTAAAGAGTTTCTGCACAGCAAAATAAGCTATCATCAGAGTGAACGGGCAACCTGCAGAATGGGAGAAAATTTTTGCAAACTACTCATCTGGCAAAGGTCTAATATCCAGATTCTACAAGGAACTTAAACACATTTACAAAAAATAAAAAATAAACAACCCCATCAAAAAGTGGGCAAAGGATATGAACAGACACTTCTCAAAAGAAGACATTTATGTGGCCAATAAACATATGAAGAAAAGCTCATCATCGCTGCTCATTAGAGAAATACAAATCAAAACCACAATGAGATACCATCTCACACCATTTAGAATGACACTTATTAAAAAGTCAGCAAACAACAGATGCTGGTGAGGCTGTGGAGAAATAGGAACACTTTTACGCTGTTGGTGGGAGTGTAAATTGGTTCAACCATTGTAGAAGACAGTGTGGCAATTCCCCAAGGATTTAGAACCTGAAATGCAATTTGACCCAGCAATCCCATTACTGGGCACATACCCAAAGATTATAAATCATTCTACTATCGAGACACATGCACATGTATATTTATTGCAGCAGTATTTACAATAGCAAAGACTTGGAACCAACCCAAATACCCATCAATGATGGATTGAATCATGAAAATGTGGCACATATACACCACAGAATCCTATGCAGCCATGAAAAAGAATGAGTTCCTGTCCTTTGCAGGGACACGGATAAAGCTGGAAGCCATAATTCTCAGCAAACTAACCCAGGAATGGAAAACCAAACATTACATGTTCTCACTTATAAGTGGGAGATGAACAATGAGAACATATGGACACAAGGAGGAGAACATCACACGCTGGGGCCTATTGGGTGGTGGGGGAGGGAGAGCATTAGGACAAATATCTAATGCATGTGTGGCTTAAAATCTAGATGATGTAGGCCGGACGCGGTGGCTCAAGCCTGTAATCCCAGCACTTTGGGAGGCCGAGACAGGCGGATCACTAGGTCAGGAGATCAAGACCATCCTGGCTAACATGGTGAAACCCCATCTCTACTAAAAAAATACAAAAAACTAGCCGGGCGAGGTGGCGGGCGCCTGTAGTCCCAGTTACTCAGGAGGCTGAGACAGGAGAATGGCGTAAACCTGGAAGGCGGAGCTTGCAGTGAGCTGAGTTCCGGCCACTGCACTCTAGCCTGGGTTACAGAGCGAGACTCCGTCTCAAAAAAAAAAAAAAAAAAAATCTAGATGATGTGTTGATAGGTGCCAGAAACTACCATAGCACATGTATACCTATGTATCAAACCTGCACATTCTGCATATGTATCCCAGAACTTAAAGTAAAATTAAAAAAATAAAATCATCTGCAAGCAACACTGACTATGTAGATGTAAAGGTATAACAATACCAATGCTCTAGCTTTTCCTCTGATACAACTTTCCAGATAGTGCTGCTCCCTGGAATCCTAAGGAGAAATACATGCATGAGAATCTCCTGTTTACCCAAGATGAACATGAAGAGTGAGAAAGAAATAATTTCTCTTGTTTGAAGTCCCTGGGATGTGAGTGAAAAGGAAAGCTTGGTAGAATTCCACAAAAACAAATTTAACTCAAAATTAATGCTAATTTTATTCTGTTATGAAAGATGTATTTTGAATGAATAGCTACTACTGTATTAGTCAGTCCTCATGCTGTTATAACAACATACTTGAGACGGTAATTCGCAAAGAAAAGAGGTTTAATCAGCTCACAGTTTTGCAGGCTGTACAGGCTTCTGCTTCTGAGGAGGCCTTAGGAAACTTACAATCATAGCAGGTGAAGGGGAAGCAGGCACAATCTTTACATGGTGGCACAGGAGAGAGTGAATGGTTAAGTGCTACGCACTTTTAAATCTCATGAGCACTCACTATTGCAAGAACAGTAAGGGGCAAATCCATCCCCATGATCCAATCACTTCCCACCAGGTCCTTCACCCAACATTGTGGATTACAATCCAACATGAAATTTGGGTGGGGACACAGAGCCAAACCATATTATTCCACCCCAGCCTCTCCCAAATCTCATGTCTTTCTCATATTTCAAAACACAATGATGCCTTCCCAACAGTCCCCCAAAGTCTTAACTTATTCCAGCACTAACTCAAAGGTCCAAGTCCAAAGTTTCATCTGACACAAGGCAAGTACTGTCTGCCTATGAGCCTGTAAAATCTAAAGCAAGTTAGCTACTTTCTAGAAACAATGAGGGTACAGGTATTGGGTAAATACATCTATTCCAAATAGGAGAAATTGGTCAAAATGAAAGGGCCACAGGCCTCATGTAATTCTGAAATCCAAGAGAGCAGTCATTAAACATTAAACTTCCAAAATGATCTTCTTTGACTCCATGTTTCACATCCAGATTACAGTGATGCAAGAGGTGAGCTCTCATGGCCTTGGGAAGCTCCATCCCTGTGGCTTTGCAGAGTACAGCTTCCTTCCTGGCTGTTTTCAAGGGTTGGTGTTGAATGTCTGCCACTTTTCCAGGCAAACAGTGCAAGCTGTTGGTGGATCTACCATCCTGTGGACTAGAGAACAGTGGACCTCTTCCAACAGCTGCTCCAGGCAGTGCCCGATTGGGGACTCTGTGTGGCAGCTCCAACTCCACATTTCCCCTCTGCAGTGCCTTAGTAGTGCCTTAGGTTCTCCATGAGAATTCCAATGCTATAGCAGACTTCTGCCTGGACATCAAAGCATTTCCATAGATTCTCTAAAATCTAGGCAGAGGCTCTCAAGCCTCAGTTCTTGCCCTCTGCACACTCATGGGTTTACCACCACATGGAAGTCTTAGCAGCTCCTCTGGAGCTTGCATCCTTGCCTTGCATCCTCTGGAGCAGTGGCCTGAGCTGTACCTTGGCCCCTTTTAGCCATGGTTGGAGCTGGTGCTGGAGCAGTTAGGACACAGCGCACCATGTTCTGAGGCTGCACAGAGCAGCAAGGCCCAGAGCCTGGCCCATAAAACTGTTTCCCTCCTGGGCTTCTGGGCCTGTGATGGGAGGGCCTGCCGTGAAGGTGTGAAGGTATCTGAAATGCCTTGGAGGCATTTTCCCCATTATCTTGGCTATTAACATTCAGCTCCTCTTCATTTATGCAAATTTCTGCAGTTGGCTTGAATTACTCCCCTGAAATGGGTTTTTCTTTTCTACCACATGTCCCAGCTGCACATTTTCCAAACTTTTATGCTCTGCTTCCCTTTTAAATATAACTTCCAGTTTCAGGTCATTTCTTTGTTTACGTAAAATAGTGTTGGATATTAGAAGCAGCCAGGCCACATCTTGAACAGTTTGCTGCTTAGAAATTTCTTCTACTAGATACCCTAAATCATCTCTCTCAAATTCAGAGTTCCATAGAACTATAGAGTAGGGGCACAAGGCTGCCAGTCTCTTTGCTAAAGCCTAGCAAGAGTTACCTTTATTCTACTTCCCAATGAGTTCCTCATCTCCATTTGAGACTTCATCAGCTTGTCCAATAATAATGCATCATTTGATGCACTATCAGCATTTTGGTCAAAAGCATTCAACAAGTCTCTATGAAGTTCTGAACTTTCCCTCATCTTCCGCTCCTCTTATAAGCCCTCTAAACTGTTCCAACCTCTGTCTGTTACCCAGTTCCAAAGTTGCTTCCACATTTTCAAGTATATTTATAGCAATTCCCTACTTCTCTGGTACCAATTTTCTGTACTAGTCAGTTCTCACACTGCTATAAAGACATACCTAAGACTGGGTAATTTATAAAGAAAAGAAATTTAATCGGCTCAGGGTTCTGCAGGCTATACAGGCTTCTGCTTCTTGAAAGGTCTCAGAAAACTTACAATTATGGCAGAAGGTGAAGAGGAAACAAGCATAGTCTTCACGTGGTGGAGCAAGAGAGAGAGAGAGTAAACAGGGAAGTGATACACATTTTCAACCAGATATTGTGAGCACTCACTCTATTTTGAAAAGTCTCCATTTTGACACAGATGTTGTGATGCTTCCAAGAATTCTCCAAAAATGTTGTCTGAAACATTTTTCAAATTCTTTCCTTGGAATTATCTATAGAATATACACAACCTTATGATTTTCTTGTTTTATACCTGCCCTAACTCTCTAGAAGAAGACAACATATTCTGCTACTATTAAATTAAAAGTACATATATATTAATTGCAGTTGTCAAAATTATGATTTAATTGCTAAACTGTGGAAGTTTTAATGTGAAAAAAATTTCCAATGACTTTAAACAAAATTTATTTCACTAGTAGTTTTTTGTTTTGCTTAAATGAAAGGAGAGAAGAGATTAACTTTATTGAGTTCCTACTAAGTGCCAGAGTTTCACATATATTCTCACACTTAATCATGCCAGTTAGGTAGAATTTTCCCAATTTTATAGGTGAGGAAACTGCAGGTCAGAGATATCTTGTTCGAATTTACATGACCACTCATTGATTATTTTAAATTGCTAATTAGAATTATATAATTCTAACTCTGAAAAAAAATAGGAGTTTCCCATAAGACATAATGAAATCATTTTGAAACAACAATAATTACAATTACAGCATCATTGCATAGTTCACAAAACATAATACATCTTTTTCCCCTTGGGTCATTTCAGCTGGCAAAATACATTAAGCAATTAGAACAAATTGGAGTCATAAGACATGTTTAGCAAACAAATGGAGTAAAAATGGCCACCAAATTTTGGCTTATGAGCAATATCCTCTATGTGATCTGTATTCATATTTATTGACATATGGTTTAAATTTTGGCTTTTCAGTGAGTTTTAGTAAAAGTACATTCAAACACATTTTAAATGAAAAGACATGCTATGTTGAAATACTTCAACAGGGAGATAGTATTTTGATGAGAACATTAGAAGAAAATTGCCTGAATTTTCTATTTTCATAAACCATGGCACTTTTGTGTGTGTATGTTCTTAGGGCTAGGGTGAGTTTTAGGAAAACTGGCATTATCTTACCGTAATTTTTCCTAACTTCCCATTTCTGGTGAAAAGTAAATGAGTTATGTAGGATATATGTTAAATGACAACCTTATCTTAAATATCAGAAAGTCTTATCAAAGTTATTACTAAATATATTTAATAATTCATGTAATAAGAAAATTGAGCAGTGACATGGATTTTATAAAAAACAAAAGAACAGTTTAAGGTTAATTTTGAGATATGTGACAGATCTAGTTTTGTGTAAATTTAAAAATATGCAAAAAAAGTTTTCTTTTTCTGATGCCTCTCAAAACTAAAAGTTTGTCTACTACTAAAAAGTAGTTATTTATCAGGTCATAAAATACCATCAACATTTTCACATTTAAAAAATGATAAAATATTTATGCCATAGGGCAAATATTAAATCATGATAATCAAGTCAAGGGAAAATGTTACCTTTTGAGTTACAAAATATACATTTTTCTTACTCTTATTTTTTAAACTATAGACCATATATTTGAACTATGAAAGATGGAAAATGTAAGTTGTATTTATGTAGTTTCCGTTAGGTAAGTTGTAAGGATGATCCACTTCAGTAGTGATATGAGAGGCTCTGTAGACCCTCTCTCTAGCAAAACCATCATAAAACAACAACTATTTAAGGCTTTTATTATAATGTAAATTGTCCAAAACCATTGAACAAATGAAGAAACATTTATTCAAAAATATCTAACGTAAATTCTCCATGAGAACAGTGATAGTCTGTGCAGTGATAGTCTGTGCACTTGAGCCATGATTCACTCCTTTCTCCCTCTCTCAGAGCAACAAGATAGAATTTCTGCTCAATGCAAATCTCACCATGAGTATGGGGCTCCTTCTCTCTTCATCTCCCAGGAAAGAAGATGTCCCAGTAGAGGCAGACCATCATAATTTCTCATCTCCCTCCCACTGTAGCTTTGTGCTGCAGATGCTACAGTTTCAAAGCAAGTGTGACCAAGAGGTTGAGGGATCCTCTCTCCCACACAGGTCTCACTCATAGGGTGGAGGCTCTGCCTCAGTCATGGCAAATAGAGAATACTATGTTCCAGATTGTACTCATTTCAGCTAGCTAATAGGACAGAGGTTTTACACCAGAAGAGGCAAGCTAGGAAGACCAAAAAGTGACTGCATCCACCCAGTATCCTGCTTGCAAACAAAGATGATACTCTGAGAGAAGTGGGCCATTATCTTCATCCCTAATCCAGAGTAGTGATTAAGAAACTTTGCCAAAGAGGAGAGGCAGGGTACAAGAACAAAGAGATCTGATGCACCTCCCAAAGGAACTAAAGTTATTTAATATAGAATGTGAGGAAGTTCAAGCTAATACTGCTCTCAAAAACATGGACATTTAGGTGGTACACAATTAAGAGGAGGATGGTAGCTCCATGAAAGCAACAGGCTAAACCATAGGTCGGCTGGTTTACTAGTGAGAACCAAAGAAGAGATAGTTAAGAAGAGTTCTCTAGCGTAAGGAAAAAAAAGTTCAAACACAGGCCTCTAAAACTATTCCTGCAAAAAGGACACAACTTAATTTGATCAGACTCTGGTACAATTTATTCCTCAAGGTATTGTCCAAAAAAATTAAAAATGAAGCAATTAGCTGTCCACATCTGAGAGTGATCCAGAGGCAGAGACTGACAGAGAGATCAAGGAAAGAGACAAAGAGAGGCTTGCTAAAACCACTGTCATTCAAGAGTGATTGTGTGCATGCCTAAAATTGTACTCTCTGTGGAGTAACATCAGAGACTTCACACTTAGTGGATGAGTGAGGGGAAGGAGAAGGCTTCACTGAAGTGGTTAATCCAAGTAACTGCACCAATAAACAAAGAATAACAATAAGAAGACCTGAAAGTGGAAGGTGGGAATCAGTATACGGAGTTGTTAAAATTATAATGTCTTATCTAAAATATTGAGTTTCCAACAAAAATTACAAGACATGCAAAAAACAAAACCCAGGTTAGAATAACCATACACAGTGAAGAAAACTTGAGCAATAGAAACTGCCCCTCAAAGCAACCAGATGTTCGATTTAACAAATAAGACCTCTTTTTTCTTTCTTTCTTTCTTTTTGAGACAGAGTCTCACTATGTTGCCCAGGCTGGAATGCAGTGGCACAATCTCAGCTTACTGCAACCTCCATCTCCCAGGTTCAAGTGATTCTCCTGCCTCAGCCTCCCAAGTAGCTGGGACTACAGGCATGCACGAGCATGCCTGGCTAATTTTTGCAATTTTAGTAAAGGTGGGGTTTCACCATGTTGGCCAGGCTGGTCTTGAACTCCTGACCTCAGGCAATCCGCCCACCTCAGCCTCCCAAAGTGAGAGATTACAGGCGTGAGCTACCATGTCCAGCCAAATAAGGCTGTTTTTAAACTTTTATTTTTAAGTTCAGAGATACAAGTTTGTTTGTTTGCAGGTTTGTTACATAGATTAGCATGTGTCATGGAGGTACAGATTATTTCATCACCCATGTATTAAACTTAGTACTCATTAGTTATTTTTCCTGATTCTTTCCCTCCTCCCACCCTCCAGCCTTCAATAGGCCCCAGTGTGTGTTGTTCCCCTCTATGTGTTCATGTGTTCTCATAATATAGCTCCCACTTATGAGTGACAGCATGTGATATTTGGTTTTCTGTTTTTCCATTAGTTTGCTAAGGATAATGGACTCCAGCTCCATCTATGTCCCTGCAAAGGACCAGATCTCTCTTTTTTTTTTTTTTTTTTTGATGGCTGCATAGCTGTCAATGGTAAATATGTACCACATTTTCTTGATCCAGTCTATCACTGATGAGCATTTAGGGTGATTCCATGTCTTTGCTATTGTGATGAGTGCTGCATTGAACATATATGTGCACATGTCTCTATAATAGGATGATTTATATTCCCTTGGGTGTATACCCAGTAATGGAATTCCTAGGTTGAATGGTATTTATGTCTTTAGGTCTTTAAGGAATCACCACACTATCATCTACAGTGGTTGAACTAATTTACACTCCCACCAATAGTGCATAACTGTTCCTTTTTCTTCACAACCTCACCAGAATGTTATTTTTTCACTTTTTAGTAATAGCCATCTGACTGGTGTGAGATGGAATCTCCCTGTGGTTTTAATCTGTACTTTTCTAATGATCAGCGATGTTACGCTTTTTTTTCCACATGATCGCTGGCCACATGTATGTCTTCTTTTGAGAAATGTCTGTTTATGTCTTTTGTCTACTTTTTATGGGGTTTTTTATTTCTCTAATTTTATTTAAGGTACTTATAGATGCTGGATATTAGACCTTTGTCAGATGTATAGTTTGCAAAATTTTTCTCCTATACTGTGGAATGTCTGTTTACTCTGTTGATCGTTTATTTTGCTGTACAGAAGCTCTTAAGTTTAATGAGATCTCATTTGTCAATTTTTGCTTTTGTTGCGATTGCTTTTGGCAAGTTCATTATGAAATCTTTGTCCCTGCCTGTGTCCTGAATGGTATTGCCTAAGTTGTCTTCCAGGGTCTTTAAGTTTTGGGTTTTACATTTAAGTCTTTAATCCAGTTTGAGTTAATTAACAAATAAGATTTTAAAGAAGCCATTATGAATAAATTCAAAGAACTAAAAGAAATCATTTTTAAAGAAGTAAAGAAAGATATCATGTCTCACTAAATATGGAATATCAATAAAGAGAAAGTTTAAAAAGAATCACATGGTAATTCTGTAGGAAAAATGTACAATAGCGCCAATAAAAATTCAGCAGACAGGATCCACAGATTTGAAGTGAAAAAAAACAAAAGTCCATGAACCTAAGATAGATCAATAGATTTGGCAATTTGAAGGGCAGGGATAAAAAAAGAATGATGAAAAATAAACAGAGTGACAAGAAATATGGGACATCTTTAAGTATATCAACACATGTGTAAGCAGAGTAGTACCAGAAAGAGAGGGAAAAAAGAATAGAGAAGAAAATATGTTCAAGAAAATAGTGGCAGAACACTTTCCAAGTCTGATGTGAAAACTTAATCTTCACATTCAAGAAGCTCAACGAAATCTAAGACAGATGCAAAGAGATACATACTCAGATACATTATAATAAAAATGTTGCAACCCAAAGACAAGGAGAAAATGTTGAAAGCAGCAATAAAATCATAGCTTGTTGCATACAAGTAAAGCAAAGTAAGAAGTAACAGCTGAGGCCGGGCGCAGTGGCTCACGCCTGTAATCCCAGCACTTTGGGAGGCCGAGACTGGTGGATCACGAGGTCAGGAGATTGAGACCACCCTGGCTAACATGGTGAAACCCCGTCTCTACTAAGCGGTGGCAGGCGCCTGTAGTCCCTGCTACTCGGGAGGCTGAGGCAGGGGCAGGAGAATGGCGTGAACCCAGGAGGCAGAGCTTGCAGTGAGTGGAGATCATGCCACTGCACTCCAGCCTGGGTGGCAGAGCGAGACTCCGTCTCAAAAAAAAAAAAAAAAAGAGTAACAGCTAAGTTCTCATCAGAAATGAGGGAGGCCAGAAGGCAGTGTAATGACATATTCAAAGTGCTGAAAGAAAACAAAATTGTCAACTAAGAATCTTTTATCAAGCAAAACCACTTTCCATAAAGGAAGACAAAATAAAGGCACCTCCAGATGAACAAAAATATGGAGAATTTGTTGCTGGCAGACTAATTTTACTATAAGTACTAAAGAAAATTATTCATGCTGAAAGTAAGTGAACGAAATTACAAGACAGTAAAAATACATTTTTTTCTTTATTGTCTTAACTGACCTTAAATTAAATTGAATAAAACAATATTATGCAATTGTGTTTTTTGATTTATAACATAGAAATGTAACAGCAAAAGGGGAGTGCATAGGAGAAAACTTTATTGGAGTAAGGAAATGAGATCCATCAGATGGTAACACTTCAATCAAAAAGCAGGATTCGTCAGACTGAAAAAACAATAGCAATCTGAACAACAAAAATTGAACAATTCAAAAATGAAATAAGAAAACACTTTTACTTGCAATACTATCAAAAAGAAAAAATACTTAAGACACTTATAAGAAGCACAAAACTTATACTCTGAAAACTATGAAGCATTGCTGAAAGAAATTAAAGTAGACCTATTGCAGGGCAGTTTTCATGTGGCCTTGGACCAACCCAATTCTTCCTTTTTTCTTGTCTAAAGTTCTTGTGAATAACTTCAAAATGCACTGAGAATGCAAAAACATTAATTTGCACTCCTGCATAACATCATAGGCAAAAATAATGTCTAATAGGTCATATATTTACATATAAAATTAAATTATGAAACTCTTAGAAGATAACATAGGAAATACTTATGCTCTTGGGTTTGGAAATATCTTCTTAGATGTGACAGCAAATGCACAACTTACAAAAGAAAAAAATAGATAAACTAGGCTTCATCAGAATGTATAACTTTGGGCTGGCAGACAGTTTCTCATGTGGGTATTGAGGCTGATGGGTGCCCTTGTGGAATGTTATTTGTGCCCTATTCCTTTCACAGGTGTTACTCCCCAATATTTTTTCCCCATTTCTAGCTCCATCTCAGAGTCTGCTTTTTGGAGAACCCAAATTATGACAGTTGACACCAAGAGTAATCCAAAACATCACCTGGTAAAATGGAATTTGTGGACTCAATAACATTGCAGACAACAGTGAAGATCTCATGTCCAATGACAGGTCATGTTCAATTGACCCCTTGTACAATATGGCCATACACTTGTTAAAATGTTTATTGATGGTGAACTGGGATGTTCTGCCTATGGCAGGGAATTCAGTATCCAATTGTCATAACCCAGTGTTAGAAATACATGAAGAAAATAATAAATACACGAATATTAGAATTGGATGGTTGTTACTAAGTTACAGATTTGATATTGAAAAGCTGAGAACATAAAAAGACACATAGAATTTTCTGATGCTTGCAAAGAAGCCCTCATCTCATGAAGTATGCCAGCAGAGAAAAACTGAAAATGAAATCCAAGATTCGAGAATTACAGTGGCAAAATTCTGAAGATGGTTGAATGCTTAATCAAGGTATGTCTGGGAAACCTAGGAATCTGACACATGGAATGTTTGGTGGCTATCGCCAAAGATTTGATTCCCAAGATTTATCTGCACCTTCACAATTTGTGCAATTGGGCCACCAATCCCCATTAAGAGCCAGCTTTTGCCCCATCTGATAAGACAATTCAGAAGACTTTCCCCTCGCAGGGAAAAATGCACTCCTTTACAGACTGCCTGGCTCTTCTGGCTAACAGGCCCTTAATGCGAGTTACATAGGAGCATAATCCACCAAAGTAAGTGCTAGAGCATAATCCACCCAAGTAAGTGCTAGGTCTGATGAGGGAAGAAAAAGACTATGCTCCAAACCAGTTGCAAGTTCTAGCAAGCATGTTCCATCATACTGGATTTTCAAAATGTCAAATTAAGGAGGTTAGAATGTTAGACTATATAAGAGACATTTATTGACTTGGTTTCCTTTTGGATTGGAGAATTTACCACCCTAATAAGAATCTCAGAGAGTGATGCAAGCTCTCTGCCAGGGTGTCTGCTAGCCTGTAAAAAGCAATAGGTCATGCTGAGTAAGCTTAAGTTACAGAATTACTATGAAGACAGAAGGAATAAAAAGGCTCAGAGAAGTGAGCATTCTGGAGTAGAGGTATTACATACGGCCAAAGACACACCAGAGTATTACACTCCACAGGAGGAACCATAATTTAGAAGTTACACCACTCACCAAGGCCACCAGGAATGCACTGGAGAGGGGGCAACAACATCACTAAGAAGTTCAGTGATGGCTGTCCACTGTAGGCCAGGATAATAATAGGCAAGGCTGTGTAGAACTTGGCTCATTGATAAGCATGAAGTTGATAGAATCCCAAAATAATAGCAGTCAGATGGTGTCCTCAATCATCAGATGTTAGTGGATTATAATTATGGTAAGGATCAAGTGCCACACAAGTCTGAGTGGCAGCTAAGTGAGCCTTATCTGTAGACAGTAATAGAGATGATTAATAGATCACAGCATTCTAGAAGCAAAATAAATGGAAATCCAACAAAGGAACTGCATGTACAATCTACAGAAGCCAAGAATGAATGAGCAGTTTCCCCAATTAAAATTTATAACATTTTGCTTCATTTCTGGATCTGAGCTAGTTTTCAGGCCCATGATCTATTGACTAAAAATTTCTAGGTCCCCAGGGGAAAGCGCCCTGTAACAACATGGCAAGTAAATATAAAAAAATAAACTGTAATAATTTTCGTAGTTCTTCCTCAAGGGGACCTGCAGTCATTATTTGTGGAATTGTATACGGAGTCAAAGGGAGTACCCTGATATTGGAAAACTTTTGATATAGAGTCCAAGATGGCTATGATACCTGAAGACCAAAAATGTCACTATAATGCATCTGGTACAGTGGGGGAATTTGGAAGCTAGGTTAAAAATGAGATCCTGTCCAAAGTCTGATATACAGTGGGCCCACTGGGTCTACAGACTCACCCAGGGTCATTTCTCCAATCCTTTAATTTATAATGATTATTGACATACAAGGGCACATCGGGTCCTTAGCCTTTAGGATAGCAGTCCCTCTCGTGTATAATTCCAAGTAGAATCCTTTGAAAGTGTCCATTCACACATTTGAATCTAAACAGTAAAACAAAAGCAACATTTGTGCAACCTTTAAAAATCTAAAGGATGCAAGGTTGTAGTCATATACCCATTTGATTCACTTGTCTAGACCCTTCAGAGACTATATGGATAATGAAGAATAGCTGTGTATCATGAGCTCAACCAAATAAAAGTTAATCCTGATCACAACTAACTGCCAAGCACACACGGTTTTGTTGCTACAGCAGAATAATATGGCTTCAGGTACATGGCATGTGACCCCTGATCTAATGAATGCCTTATTTCCCTCCTCAAAATCAGAAAAAGGATTAGAAACTATTTGTATACAGAGGTAATACAAAAGAATTTTTATTTACACTTTGGCCTATCTTATCCTCTGTCATAATTTTATCCAAAGAGATCTAGATCTGATAGACTTTCCACGAAACATCATATGGATCCATTATATCAATAACATCATGTTAGTCAATAAGTACAAGCAAAAGGTCATTCACATGTTGGAGACCCTGGTGAGATTCACTATTCCAGAGGGTAAAGATAATCCCTATGAAGATTTAAGTCTGTATCATTTCAATAGCTTTTAGGGTCCACTGGTCAGTGGTGCCAGTGGTCCCCTCCAAAGGAGAAAACATAATTGCTTCATATTACATTTCCTATCATGAAGAAGGAAGCACAATGCCTGGAAGGCTTCTTTGTGTTCTGGAGGCTTAGAACTACTATTCCAGCTCATATATGATTGTCATGGAAGGCTACTACTAGCTTTGAGTGGAGCCTATAGCAGAAGAAGCCTCTGCAGAAGGTCTACACTACAATGAAAGTAGTGTTGCCACTTGGACCATTCTCTCCAGCAGACCCTAGAGTACCGGAGGTATTAGTACTGGAAAAAAAAAATGCAATGGGTGCTTTATGGCAAGCACCATTGAGAGAATCACAAAGCAGGCTCCTGGGATTTTGGAGCAAGGCCATACCATCTGCAGTGGAGAGTCACACATTATTATGAAAACAGCCTCTGGCATGCTACTGGGCCCTGGCAATGATGGAATGCTAGAACATATGGAGACCAAGTGACAGTGCAGCTGGAACTGTACTGTTGGACTACTAAGTGTTGTGCTGAATCCCTATTACCCTCAATAGGGAAGGCACCAATTTCAAGAGGCTGAAGAAAAGACCCAGAGCCAGCAAATGAGATGTAGAATTTTATTAAGGGTTTCCATACTGTGGGAAGAGTTCTGTGGTGGGGGTGCTGGACAACATATCCACCTTACATATTGTCCAGTGGCGATGGGCAGGACAACATATCTGCTCTAAATACAGTCAAGTGGCGGTGGGTTGGACAAGATAATCACATGGTCCAGTGGTGGCAGGTTAGGCAGGAAAACCACAACTGCTTGCAAATAGCACACTGTTTATATAACATTTTCACTTAACAGTCTCCCCTTAATGACCTCCACCTGGAAACCTTCGTCCAATCCAAAACTCATGGCCTCAATCCACTGTATGGCCCTTGCTCCATTAGATAGAAGAGGGGCTCAGATGTCACTCATAGACAGTGAATTTATTTCAGGGTTGGCCATTCCCAGATCCCTAGCTCAGAACACACATTCAGGTGTATCTGCCATTCAGGGTAATTCCAAAGGTGTATTTGTTATTGTTTTTACATGTGTTTATCCTATACCAAGTCATAAAGTCAGGTAAGCCTAGCATAATCTATCACAACATGAAAATAATACATCCAGGACCAAGCATGAGCAGGCCAAGCAGGCATAAGTAAGCTGCAAAAGCTCAGTCTCACATGTCACCCATCACACTTGCATCAATGCCTCCTTTTTACTGAACAGTAATAGACAAATGGAAAATCCTATGCAATCATCTTAAAAAACTTAAAAATGTATGAGTTTGTATTATGGATGGATATGCTGAGTAACGGTATAAAAACCAAAACTGTTACAAGCTGTATCACAGCCCTACTCAAAAGTTGCCTTGGAAGAAATTGGCAAAGATAATGAAACTGGCCATCTGCTTTGTATGTATACAACAAAGCTGTCTAATAAAAAATCTTGTGTGAGCCACAAATGCAAGCCCCATATTTGAGTTTTAATTTTCTAGTAACTGCATTTTAAAGTAAGTATTCATTATACCTAAAACATTATCATTAACTACTTTAAAATTAATAAAATATTTTACATTGTTTCATGACAGGTTTTATGTATCTGGTTTGTATTTTACAACTACTATACATTTCAATGTGGAGCATCACATTTCAAGTGTGCAATAGCTTTATGTGATTAGTGGCTATGTTATTGAACAAAGTATGTTTAGAATATACATAGGCACATGGGCAGCAGCAGTTGACCTGGATAACTTGTCAGGGGCCTGGAGGAAGAAAGCTTGTAATATCAGCGGCAAGAAGTTTTAGAATAGAGGCATGTGGGTGAGCAAAAGGGAGCAAGCGGCACAAAGGGGACAGTTCTTTGTATCACATATTAATGCTAACTATAAATTATTCATAATGGAAGAGGCATTAAACACTGAAGTGGACAAATGTCTTGGCCAATTGATAATAGCCAGCCATTGTCAACAACCACCTCAGTACTGATACAATGAGCACATGAACCAGCTGGTCACCATGGTAGAAATGAAGGCTATGCATGTGCCTAGTAACTATGGCTCCTACTTACCAGGGTTGATCTAGCTCTGCCACCTCTGAAAGTGAAACTTTCTAGTAACCAATGTGCACCCCTGGTATATCATTATTCCTCTAGATATTCTACCAGCCACTTGTGGTAAATTAATTACATTTGGTCTCTTTTGTCTTAAAAGGGACAAGGGTTCATGCTCATGAGAATAAACACATATTACCAACATATATTTGCCTTTCCCACCCATCAGGCTCTTACTATACCATGCAATATATGACAAAAACTGCAATTGCTTTTGCACCAACCTAATAGCACTAAACTTTTTAAAGTGCAATATAGCACTAACTTATTTTAAGTTTACCCTTAGCAAGAGAGGCCCACCACAGCACTGAAGACGCTTCTCCCCAAATGAATATGCAGAAGAGGATCAGCACAGCACAAATTACGCACTGTGGCAAACACAGAGATGTAACACTCAAAACATACTTCAATAAAGGAATTGCTGCCCAGCTGTGAATAATGCGGTTAACTGATAGCTTCCAGCAATTAGATTTGTCAGAGTCCACTTCATTCTCTATCCCAGGTTATGCTAGTCTCAGGATACTTCCTGATCAATTACATAGCAGTAGATGAGGACATACACTACTTGGGGTAGCCCCAAGTCAATGAATAGGCAATGGTACCAGTGCCTAGCTATTTCTACTCAATACTGACTTCTCTAACAGGACTTTTTTACTTCAGAACTCTTGCCCTGGGCTGTCAGATAGAAATTCTGTTTCCATACTTTTCCTTCCATAGGATTACTCTCCAGTGAAATTTCACACCCCTAAATCTATCTCAGAGTCTCATTCTGGGAATACTGACCTGTGACACCAACAAGTCAGAACCACAAATGAGTTCTGGTCACGAGAGTGAAAGTGCCCTGATAGTGGTACAGGGAAAATTGAAAATTGAAAGGTAGATGGCCTTCTCTATAAATAAAGTTTTAACCATATTTTATATTGGAGCAAATATTATATTTTTAAAACACATGAAGTTTTGTTAATTAAATATAAAGCCACACATGGAATTTGGAGTAAGGAATTTTGAACACATACTTCCAATTTTCTTTTCTTCCTCCTAATCTGAGCTTTTGTGATATCTGTAATTTACACAAATACCTCACCATAGACAGTTCAATGTGATATATATTATATATGTATGTTATTTCACATCTTGCTTGATAATAATGTGCATTATCTTTTTCACATCTTGCTGAATAATAATCTACCTTCTCTTATTCACATCTTACTTGATAACAGAGCTTTGTAATTTGAATATCATATGTCAAATATACATTTCTATTGATAAAATTAATGACTTTCTTATTAGCAGAATACCTATTAGATATTAGTTTTCACAAGTTAAATCAGAAGCTATTCAAGTAAAGTGAATTGGCTAAAACTATTTTAGAGACAGTTCCCTATGCTTTTATGAACAGGATATAAGAATCCTACAAAGCCTTTTCCCTTTCCCCTTAGAAACACTGTTGAGTTTTAATCCCTAAATATCCCTGTACTCTACCATTAGTTTAGTAGGTTTTCTGTTGGCCTAATACTTACTCTCAGGGTAGCAGAATTCTTCTTCTGAAATGTTGCATATCCCTTGAGTGATCTTTCATGCAAGATTGAAGATGCTTAAAAAAGGCAGTAGATCTTCAGAAAGAATAGAAAGCTGGAACTTCATCAAGCTTATGAAGCAGGTTGAGCAAACTATTTTTTGACTGCTTACTAATGATTCTTAGTTTAATTACTGTCTATATTTATTTTGGATTTTTGTCTAAAACTTGCTTTTGTTATACTTGGAAGGGAACGGTGGGGAAGTAGCTAACCTTCATTCCTTCAAAATTTTTATAAAATCATTAAATTATTTACCTCCCATAAAACTAAGACTTTTTTTAGTTATACTAACAATATAATTTAGTTTATAAAAGACAAACTATTTGTAATATAAGTCTTTAGCACCAATTTCTGCAAATCTAAAATGACTGGAGAGGGAAGAAACTCTTGATAAAGTTTATTTTAATGATATAACAAAGAAATCCAAAAAAATTGCACTGAAAATCTTTAACAGGGTTGGGGTTTTTTCTTTGCATTCTGAGAATCTTAAATGCTTTAAACAAAAACCTGTTGAAATCCATTTGGCATATGATTTATGAAGTGAGCTAATTTTAGATAAATTTGCCAAAAGTAAAATCATATATATTTTTTTATTTTTACCAAATTGACCTAAATTGGTTTAGTCTTTGGGGGAACTATTTGCTGGCTGTAAAAGTGAGTATAAGCAAAACTGATGTACAAATACAAGTATGTTCTAAATATGCCTTTAGAATAATTTTGATATCTAATTGTTAATGTCAAAGCTGATTTTTAAAAGTAACTGAGTACAATTTCTTTTAACTCAGGAAAAAAATATTACAAAGCACACCTGCAAAACATCATAGATTTACAACAAAATAAATTTCTACAATCTTTTTCAGTGTCTCAGAAATTGCTGTAGTTAGCCTAGTGGGTTATAAACACTGCAAATTGGAGGGGCTTATTAAATTACCCTCTGACAGATCCTAAATTACAGTAGTCTATGGAGGGAACACTGTATTGATGAAGTCATCTGCAAAACAGTTACATCCTAATTAAATTTTTTTAAGTTGTGAGCATTGAAAATATTAACAGACCTGGATGAAAGTTATAAATTTAAGGAATACACAGGCACGGAGCAAGATGGCTGAATAGGAACAGCTCCAATCTCCAGCTCCCAGCGCGAGCGACACAGAAGATGGGTGATTTCTGCATTTTTAACTGAGGCACCAGGTTCATCTCACTAGGGAGTGCTGGACAATCAGTGCTGGTCAGCTGCTGCAGCCCAACCAGCCAGAGCTGAAGCAGGGCAAGGCATCGCCTCACCTGGGAAGCCCAAGGGGGAAGGGAATTCCTTTTACTAGCCAGGGGAACTGGGACACACAACACCTGGAAAATCGGGTAACTCGCACCCCAATACGCACTTTACCAAGGGTCTTAGCAAACAGCACACCAGGAAATTATATCTCACACCTGGCCAGGAGGGTCCCACGCCCAGGGAGCCTCCCTCATTGCTAGCACAGCAGTTTGCGATCTAGCTGTAGGGTGGCAGCCAGGCTGGGGGAGCAGCACCTGCCATTGCTGAGGCTTAAGTAGGTAAACAAAGCCACTGGGAAGCTGGAACTGGGTGGAGCCCACAGCAGCTCAAGGAGGCCTGCCTGTCTCTGTAGACTCCACCTCTGAGGACAGGGCACAGCTAAACAAACAAACAAACAAACAAAAAAACAGCAGCAGAAACCTCTGCAGATGCAAACGACCCTGTCTGACAGCTTTGAAGAGAGCAGTGGATCTCCAAACATGGAGGCTGAGATCTGAGAACGGACAGACTTCCTGCTCAAGTGGGTCCATGACCCCTGAGTAGCCTAACTGGGAGACATCCCCCACTAGGGGCAAACTGATGCCCCCCACCTAACACGTCAGGGTACACCCCTGAGACAAAGCTTCCAAAGCAAGAATCAGACAAGTACACTCACTGTTCAGCAGTATTCTATCTTCTGCAGCCTCTGTTGCTGATACCCAGGCAAACAGGGTCTGGAGCGGACCTCAAACAATCTTTAACAGACCTATAGCTGAGGGTCCTGACTGTTAGAAGGAAAACTAACAAACAGGAAGGACACCTACACCAAAACCCCATCAGTATGTCACCATCATCAAAGACCAGAGGCAGATAAAACCACAAAGATGGGGAAAAGGCACGGCAGAAAAGCTGGAAATTCAAAAACTAAGAGCGCATCTCCCCTTCCAAAGGAACGCAGCTCATCACCAGCATTGGATCAAAGCTGGATGGAGAATGACTTTGACGAGTTGAGAGAAGAAGGCTTCGGTCCATCAAACTTCTCAGAGCTACAGGAGGAATTATGTACCCAGCATAAAGAAACTAAAAATCTTGAACAAAGAGTGGAAGAATGGATAACTAGAATAATCAATGGAGAGAAGGCTATAAACGAACTGACAGAGATAAAAAACCATGACACGAGAAACACGTGACAAATGCAAAAGTTTCAGTAACTGACTCGATCAACTGGAAGAAAGAGTATCAGCGATTGAGGATCAAATGAATGAAATGAAGTGAGAAGAGAAGTCTAAAGAAAAAAGAGGGATAAGAAATGAACAAAGCCTTCAAGAAGTATGGGATTATGTGAAAAGACCAAATCTATGTTTGATTGGGGTGCCTGAAAGTGAGGGGGAAAATGGAACGAAGTTGGAAAACACTCTTAAGGATATCATCCAGGAGAACTTCCCCAACCTAGTAAGGAAAGCCAACATTCAAATTCAGGAAATACAGAGAATGCCACAAAGATACTCCTCGAGAAGAGCAACTCCAAGACACATAATTGTCAGATTCACTAAAGTTGAAATGAAGGAAAAACTGTTAAGGGCAGCCAGAGAGAAAGGTCGGGTTACCCACAAATAGAAACCCATCAGACTAACAGCAGATCTCTCGGCAGAAACTCTACAAGCCAGAAGAGAGTGGGGGCCAATATTCAATATTCTTAAAGAAAAGAATTTTCAACCCAGAATTTCATATCCAGACAAACTAAGTTTCATGAGTGAAGGAGAAATAAAATCCTTTACAGATAAGTAAATGCTTAGAGATTTTGTCACCACCAGATCTGCCTTAGGAGAGACCCTGAAGGAAGCACGAAACATGGAAAGGAACAACTGGCACCAGCCATTGCAAAAACATGCCAAAATGTAAGGATCATCGATGAAAGGAAGAAACTGCATCAACTAATGAGCAAAATAACCCGATAATATCATAATGAGAGGATCAAGTTCACACATAACAATATTAACCTTAAATGTAAATGGACTAAATGCTCCAATTAAAAGACACAGACTGGCAAACTGGATAAAGAGCAAGACCCATCAATTTGCTGTATTCAGGAGACCCATCTCACATACAGAGACACATATAGGCTCAAAATAAAGGGATGGAGGAAGATCTACCAAGCAAATGGAGAACAAAAGAAAGCAGGGGTTGCAATGCTTGTCTCTGATAAAACAGATTTTAAACCATCAAAGATCAAAAGAGACAAAGAAGGCCATTACATAATGGTAAAGGGACCGATTCAACAGGAAGAGCTAACTATCCTAAATATATATGTGCCCAATACAGGAGCACCCAGATTCATAAAGCAAGTCCTTAGAGACTTACAAAGAGACTTAGACTCCCATACAATAATAATGGGAGACTTCAACACTCCACTGTCAACATTAGACAGATCAACGAGACAGAAATTTAACAAGGATATCCAGGAATTAAACTCATCTCTGCATCAAGCAGACCTAATAGACATCTA
>NW_012101264.1:216801-217817 GCF_000951045.1 Mandrillus leucophaeus | reverse complement strand
CTGGAAAGATCTAAAATTGACACCCTAACATCACAATTAAAAGAACTAGAGAAGCAAGAGCAAACATATTCAAAAGCTAGCAGAAGGCAAGAAATTACTAAGATCAGAGCAGAACTGAAGGAGATAGAGACACGAAAAACCCTTCAAAATATAAATGAATTCAGGAGGTGGTTTTTTGAAAAGATCAACAAAATTGATAGACTGCTAGCAAGATTAATAAAGAAGAAAAGAGAGAAGAATCAAACAGATGCAATAAAAAATGATAAAGGGGATA
Source organism: Mandrillus leucophaeus (assembly GCF_000951045.1). Lineage (NCBI taxonomy): Eukaryota > Metazoa > Chordata > Mammalia > Primates > Cercopithecidae > Mandrillus > Mandrillus leucophaeus. The sequence continues at coordinate 217,543 of NW_012101264.1, read as the reverse complement.
TCGCCACTGACCCCACGGAAATACAAACTACCATCAGTGAATACTGTAAACACCTCTACGCAAATAAACTAGAAAATCTAGAAGAAATGGATAATTTCCTGGACACTTATACTCTCCCAAGACTAAAACATGAAGAAGTTGAATCCCTGAATAGACTAATAGCAGGCTCTGAAATTGAGGCAATAATTAATAGCCTACCAACCAAAAAAAGTCTAGTACCAGATGAATTCACAGCCGAATTCTACCAGAAGTACAAGGTGGAGATGGTACCATTCTTTCTGAAACTATTCCAATCAATAGAAAAAGAGGGAATCTTCCCTAACTCATTTTATGAGGCCCCAACATCATCCTGATACCAAAGCCTAGCAGAGACACAACAAAAAAAAGAGAATTTTAAACCAATATCCCTGATGAACATTGATGCAAAAATCCTCAATCAAATACTGGTGAACCGAATCCAGCAGCATATCAAAAAGCTTATCCACCATGATCAAGTGGGCTTCATCCCTGGGATGCAAGGCTGGTTCAACATATGCAAATCAATCAACGTAATCCAACACATAAACAGAACCAAAGACAAAAATCACATGATTATCTCAATAGATGCAGAAAAGGCCTTTGACATAATTCAACAGCCCTTCATGTTCAAAACTCTCAATAAATTCGGTATTGATGGAACGTATCTCAAAATAATAAGAGCTATTTATGACAAACCCACAGGCAATATCATACTGAATGGGCA
>NW_012101264.1:159362-216751 GCF_000951045.1 Mandrillus leucophaeus | reverse complement strand
CAAAGGGCTAATATCCAGAACATATAAAGAACTCAATCAAATTTACAAGAAAGAAACCAACAACCCCATCAACAAGTGGGCAAAGGATATGAACAGACAGTTCTCAAAAGAAGACATTCATACAGCCAACAGACACATGAAAAAATGCTCATCATCACTTGCCATCAGTGAAATGCAAATCAAGACCACAATGAGATACCATCTCACACCAGTTAGAATGGCAATCATTAAAAATCAGGAAACAACAGGTGCCAGAGAGGATGTGGAGGAATAGGAATATTTTTACACTGTTGGTGGGACTGTAACCTAGTTCAACCATTGTGGAAAACAGTGTGGCAATTCCTCAAGGATCTAGAACTAGAAGTACCACATGACCCAGCCATCCCATTACTGGGTATATGCCCAAAGGATTATAAATCATATTGCTATAAAGACACATGCACACGTATGTTTATTGGGGCACTATTCACAATAGCAAAGACTTGGAATCAACCCAGATGTCCATCAGTGACAGGCTGGATTAAGAAAATGTGGCACATATACACCATGGAATACTATGCAGCCATAAAAAAGGATGAGTTCATGTCCTTTGTAGGGACATGGATGCAGCTGGAAATCATCATTCTCAGCAAACTATCGCAAGAACAGAAAACCAAACACCGCAAGTTCTCACTCATAGGTGGGAACTGAACAATGAAATCACCTGGACTCGGGAAGGGGAACATCACACACCAGGGCCTATTATGGGGAGGGGGCAGTGGGGAGGGATTGCATTGGGAGTTATACCTGATGTAAATGATGAGTTGATGGGTGCTGATGTGTTGATGGGTGCAGCACACCAACATGGCACAAGTATGCATATGTAACAAACCTGCACATTATGCATATGTACCCTAGAACTTAAAGTATAATAAAAATAAATAAATAAATAAATAACAAAATGAATATATAATAAGCCAACCAAACAGTTCCCAAGAGTCAGATTTTGAACAGTTTTATTGCAAGGTCTGAAAGTAAACGGTTAATAAACTATACACGTTGATAAAATAACACCAAATATTTATTTTTAAAATAGCATCACACTTTGGTAATTATTTTACATTTTAATAAACATGGATAATCTCTAATTTGAAATTCATATGTACTGAGTTTTACTTAGCAAAGAGTAAAAGATATTGTGAGGTGTGTGTATATGTGTACATGTGTGTTTAATTAAACCCAAATTTCAAACTTAAAGCAATTAAGATGCACTCTGAGAAATTGAAACTAAATATCATAAAGGACTTGAAAGTTATGGTATTGCTTAGCCCTTAGGCATGAAAATGTTTACTAGCTGCAGTAGACCTCTATAAGAAATTCGAAGTGTTCGTAGTTATTGAAAGACAATTTAGTGCTCTGCTAATCTACTATTTAATAAGCAATACAATAAGACTGTTATTCAGAGGGGTTTAGAACCAAACCATTTGAGTTACAGTCTGAGATCTGCAACTTACTAAAAAGGTGACCTTAATCAAACTCATTAATTTTTTGCTTCTCAGTTTTCTCACCTCTAACATAAAGATAAGAATAAAGTTCTCAGGAAGATAGCACTAAAGTACTTAGTAGAGTGCCTGACAAAATACTAACTTCTTAATAAATGTAATATTAATATTATTATCATTAATCAACTGAGAAATTGCAGAGCACAACACAATGTTGAAAGTTAAAAGAAGTGGATTTTGCTCATGGCATCAGTGTTTTAAAAATCAGGTCAACACAGTGCAAGAACTCTGGCAATTCAAAAAGCTAGGGTGACTTCTTACCTCAAAACAACCACACTAGCTCCCCAGCATGGTCTGTAACCAGACTGAAGTATCTACAGTGACAAACATAGAATTCAGAATTTGCATAGCCATAAAGAAAGTTGAAAACCAATTCAAGAAAAAATTTCATAACACAGAGGAGAAAGGAAAAAAAAAAAAAGGCAGATAGGAGGCCGGACTAACTTGCAGATCCCACTCAAGTGGACATAGCAGCGTGTGGAGACTCACATCATGAACTTTTGTTCCAAGAACTACCATAGGAACATACCAGGAAAGCCAAGAGAATCCACAGACCCTTTGAAGGAGATGGATTGCCACTGCAGGCTCCATTGGACAAGCCAAGGAACTGTGAGTCTGCCCTCTTTCTAAGCTGGGAGGCTTGTAATGTGGGGCAAGTTCTCAGCCCTGCTACCTACTGCCTGGAAATAAACTCAGAGCTGTTGAGAGGACGTGGTGAAAGTGAGACCTGCCTTTCGGGCTGCGTGGGAGCTGAGTAAGGCCTGTGGCTACTGGCTTTCCCTGACTTCCCTGGCAACCTGTGTGACAGAGGAGAGGCAGACATAATCCTGCTGGGAATATAACTCCATTGGCCTGGGAAACACACCCCCATCCCCCACAGCAGCCACAGCAAGCCCTGCCCAAGTCTGAGCTCAGACATACCTAATCCTGCCCGCAACTAATGCTCTTTTTCTACCTGTCCTGGTAGCCAAAGACAAAGGACAAAATCCCTTCGGAGCTCTATGGCCCCACCCACTGCCTGACCCTAGGACAAACTTGTATCCTCCTTATACTACTGCAGCTGAAGCACTCTTAAAAGCCTTACTCCTTGCTGGAAGCCAACCAATACAAAACCATCACACTTAACAAAAACACAACCAAAGACCCTCACAGAGTCCTTTCTGTCTTGCCACCTCTACCAGAGCAGGTGCTGATATCTAAGGCTGAGAGACCTGAAGACAGATCACACGACAGAACTGTTTGCAGCCGCTCCCCAGTGTCAACTGGGAGCCTGGTAGCACCACGGGGTGGCTGGATCCAGAAGAGAAACAACAGTCACTGCAGTTTGGCTGTCAGGAAGCCCCATCCCTAGGAGAAGGGGGAGAGTACTACATCAAGCCATCACTCTATGGGACAAAAGAATCTGAACAGCAGCCCTTGAGCCCCAGATCTTCCCTCTGACATCATCTACCCAAATGAGAAGGAATCAGAAAAACAACTGTGGTAACATGACAAAACAAGTTTCTTTAACACCCCCAAAAGATTGCACTAGCTCACCAGCAATGGATTCAAACCAAGATGAAATCTCTGAATTACTAGAAATAGAATTCAGGTCAGTTATTAAGCTAATCAAGGGAGCATCAGCAAAAGGTAAAGTTCAACTTAAAGAAATAAAAAAAAAAAAATGATACAGGCTATGAATGAAAAAATCCCCAGTGAAACAGATTGCATGACTAAATAACAATCACAACTTCTGGAAGTGCACCTGTAGTCCCAGCTACTCAGGAGGCTGAGGCAGGAGAATCGCTTGAACCCAGGAGGCAGAGGTTGCAGGGAGCTGAGATTGTGCCACCGCCCTCCAGCCTGGTGACAGAGTGAGACTTTGTCTCAAAAAAAAAAAAAAAAATAAAGATACAGAATTGCAGAGTGAATAAGAATTCACCATCAACCATATATCTTTTCTCTTCAAGATACTTACCTGACACATACATAAGGACTCACATAAACTTAAGGTAAAGGAGTGAAAAAATATATTCCTTGCAAATGGACACCAAAATGATCAGGAATAGCTATTCTTGTATGAGACAAAATGAACATTATCGGAACAGCAGTTAAAGACAAAGAGTGGCATTATATAATGATAAAATGACTAGTCCAACAGGAAAATATCACAATCCTAAATATACATGCACCTAACACTTGAGCTCACAAATTTATAGACCTAAAAAATGAGACAGATGGCAACACAATAATAATGGGGGACTTCAATACTCCATGAACAGCGCTAGACAGGACATCAAGACAGAAAGTCAACAAAGAACCAATGGACTTAACCATACCTTAGAACAAATGGATTTAACAGACATTTGCAGAACATTCTACCAAACAACTCCAGAATATACGTTCTATTCACCAGCACATGGAACATTCTCCAAACCAGACAATACGATAGGCCACAAAACAAGTCTCAACAAATTTTAAAAAACTGAAATTATATTAAGTACTGTCTCAGACCGTAGTGGAATAAAACTGGAAATCAACTCCAAAAGGAACACTCAAAACCATTCAAATACATGGAAATTAAATAACCTGCTCTTGAATAATCATTGGGTCAACAATAAACTCATGATGAAAATTAAAAAATTCTTTGAACTGAGTGATAATAGTGACACAACCTATCAAAACCTGTGGGATACAGCAAAATCAGTGCTATGAGGAAAGTTTATAGCACTGAATGCCAACATCAGAAAATCTGAAAGAGCACAAATAGACAATCTAAGGTCACACCTCAAGGAAGAAGAGTAGCAAGAACAAACCAAACCCAAATCCAGCACAGGAAAAGACAGATCAGAGTAGAAATAAATGAAATTAAAAAAAAAAAAAAAAAAAAAAAAAAAAAAAAAAGATAAATGAAACAAAAAGTTGGTTCTTTGAAAAGATAAATAAAATTAAGAAACCATTAGCAAGATTAACTAAGAAAAGGGGTGAGAAGAGCCAAATAAGCTCAATGGAAATGAAATGGAAAATATTACAACCAATACCACAAAAATACAAAAGATCATTTAAGGCTACTATGAACACCTTTATGTACATAAACTAGAAAACCTAGAGAAAATGGATAAATTTCTGGAAAAATACAACCCTCCTAGATTAAACCAGGAAGATATAGAAACTCTGAACAGACCAATAACAGTGAGGTTGAAATGATAATTTAAAAGTTAACGACAACAAAACTGTCCAGTACCAGATGGATTCACAGCAGAATTCTCTAAAACATTCAAAGAAGAATTGGTACCAATCCTATTGAGACTACCTCAAAAGATAAAGAGGGATTCCTCCCTAAATTATTCTATGAAGCCATTATCACCCTAATACCAAAACCAGGAAAGGACATAACAAATAAAGAAAACTACAGACCAACATCCCTGATGAACATAGATGCAAAAATTCTCAACAAAATACCAGATAACCGAATCCAACAACATATCAAAAAGATAATAAAACATAATGAAGTAGGTTTCATACCAGGGAAGCAGGGATGGTTTATCATACACAAGTCAATAAATGTGATACATCACATAGAATTAAAAACAAAAAGTATATGATCGTCTCAAGAGATGCAGAAAAGCATTTGACAAAATCCAGCATCACTTTATGATTAAAACCCTCAGCAAAATCAGCATAGAAGGGACATACCTTAAGGTAATAAAAGCCATCTATAACAAACCCACAACAAACATACTGAATGGGGAAAAGCTGAAAGCATTCCTCCTGAGAACTGGAACAAGACAAGAATGCCCACTTCTGCCACTTCTATTCAACATAGTACTGGAAGTCCTAGTCAGAGCAATCAGATAGGAGAAAAAAAAATGGTATCCAAATCGGTAAAGAGGAAGTCAAACTGTAGCTGATTGCACAAGATATGTTCGTATACTTACAAAAACCTACTGACTCATCCAAAAAGCTCCTAGAACTGGTAAATGAATTCAGTAAAGTTCAGGATACAAAATAATGTACAAAAATCAGTAGCCCTGCTATACACCAACAGCAACCAAGCTAGAATCAAATCAAGAACTCAACTCCTTTTATAATTAGCTGCAAAAATAAAATAAAATATAAAATAAAATAGGAATATATTTAACCAAGGAGGTGAAAAATCTCACAAGGAAAACTACAAAACACTTCTAAAAATTATCATCACACAAACAAATGGAAACACATCCCATGGTCATGATGGGTAGAATCAATATTGGGAAAATGGCCATAATGCCAAAAACAATCTACAAATTCAATGCAATTCCCAACAAAATACTACTATCATTCTTCATGCAACTAGGAATAAAATCTTAAAATTCATATATAACCAAAAAAGAGGCCACATTGCCAAAGCAAGACAAAGCAAAAAGAACAAATCTTGAGGCATTACATTACCTGATTTCAAACTACACTATAAAGTCATAGTCACCAAAACCGGATGATATAATAACAGAAATATAGACCAATGGAACAGAATAGGGAATCCAGAAATAAAGCCGAATACTTTAAGTCAACTGATTTCAACAAAGCAACAAAAACGTAAAATGGGGAAAGGACATCCTATTCAGCAAGTGGTGCTGGGATAATTGGCAAGCCACATGTAGAAGAATGAAACTGGATCCTCATCTCTCAACTTATACAAAAAATCAACTCAAGATAGATCAAAGACTTAAATATAAGACCTGAACCACAAAAATTCTAAAAGATAACATTGGGAAAAAAAAAAAAAACTTCTAGACATTGGCTTAGGCAAAGACTTCATGACCAAGAACCCAAAAACAAATACAACAAAAACAAAAATAAATACATGGGATTAAATTAAACTAAAAAGCTTTGGCACACCAAAAGAAATAATCAGCAGAGTAAACAGATAACTCAGAGAATGGGATAAAATCTTTGCAATGTATACATCTGTCAAAGGACTGATATCCAGAATCTACATGGAATTCAAACAAAACAGCAAGAAAAAAACAAACAATCCCATGAGAAATTGTGCTAAAGACATGGATAGCCAATTCTCAAAAAAAATGGCCAACAAATGTACGAAAAAAATGCTCAAAATTACTAATGATCAGAGAAATTCAAATCAAAACCAAAATGTGATCCCACCTTACTTTTACAAGAATAGCCATAATCAAGAAATCACAAAATAATGATGTTGGCGTGGATGTGGTGAAAATGAAACACTTTTACACTGTTTGTAAGAATGTAAACTAGTACAACCACTATGGAAAATAACGTGAGGATTCCTTAACTAAAGGTAGATCTACCATTTGATCAAGCAATACTACTCCTGGGTATCTACCCATAGGAAAATAAGTCATTATATGAAAAAGATACTTGCAAATGCATGCTTACAGCAGCACAATTTGCAATTACAAAAGCATGGAACCAGTCCAAATGCCCATCAATCAATGACTGAATAAAGAAAATGTGTATATACCCCATGAAGTACTACTCAGCCATAAAAAGGAATGAAATAATGGCATTCACAGCAATCTGGATGGAATTGGAGACCATTATTCTAGTGCAGTAACTCAGGAATGGAAAACCAAACATCATTTGTTCTCACACATAAGTGGGAGCTAAGCTATGAGGATGCAGAGGCATAAGAATGATATCACGGACCTTGGGAACTTAGGGGAAAGGGTGGGAGGCGGGTGAGGGATAAAAGACTACACATTGGGTACAGTGTACAGTGCCTGGGTGATGGGTACCCCCAAATCTCAGATATCACCACTAAATCACTTATTATGTATAAAAATTTTTTAAACTTTTTAGAAGCCTTTAGGAACTAAAAAAAAAAAAAAAAAAAAAAAAAAAAAAAAAAAAAGAATTTCATAATACAATTGGAAGTATTACCAGCAAAACAGACCAACTTGAGGAAAGAATCTCAGAGCTTGATTATGGCTTCTTTCAGTCAGCTAAGTCAGACAGACAAACATAAAAACATAAACAAAATCTCCCATAAATATGGGATTATGTAAACAGACCAAACCTGTGACTCACGAGGGTCCCTGAAAAAGAGGAAGAGAGAGCAAGCAATTTGGAAAACTAATTTGAGCATATTCTCTACAAAAATATCTCCAACCTTGCTAGAGAGGTCAACATACAAATTCAGGAAATTCAGAGAATCCCTGTGAGATATCATACAAGACAAACATCCCCAAGACACATAGTCATCAAGTTCTCCAAGGTCAAAGCAGAAGAAAAAATATTAGCTGCAGAAAGAGAGTAGGGGCAGGACACCTACAAAGGAAACCCCATCAAGCTAACAGAGGACCTTTCAGTAGAAATGCTACAAGCCAGAAGAGATTAGGGGCCTATCTTCAGCATTAAAACTTTTATTTTAAGTTCAGGGATATATGTTAAGGTTTATTACATAGGTAAACATGAGTCATGGAGATTTGTTGTACAGATTATTTCATCACCCAGGTATTAGGCCAATAGTTATTTTTCCTGATCCTTTCCCTCCTCCCACCCTTCACCCACCAAAGGACTCCAGTGTGTGTTGTTCCCCTCTATGTATCCGTGTGTTTTCATCATTTAGCTCCCACTTATAAATGACAGCAGGTTGTATTTGGTTTTCTGTTCCTCCATTAATTTGTTAAGGATAACGCCCTCCAGCTCCATCCACGTCCTTGCAAAGGATCTCATTCTTTTTAGGACTGCATAGTATTCCATGTTGCATATGTACCACATTTCTTTATCCAGTCTATCATTGGATATCATTTATCCAGCCTATCTTTGATGGGAATTTAGGCTGATTCTATGTCTTTGCTATTGTGAAGAGTGTTGCAATGAACATATACATGCATGTGTTTATAATAGAATAATTTATATTCCTTTTGGTTTATACCCAGTAATAGGGTTGTTGGGCCAAATGGTATTTCTGTCTTTAGGGCTTTGAGGAGTCACTACACCGTCTTCCACAATGACTGAACTAATTTACACTCCCACCAACAGTGTATAAGCATTACTCTTTCTCCACAACCTCCCAGCATCTGTTATTTTTTTGACTTTCTAATAGTAGTCATTCTAATTGGTGTGAGATGGAATCTTATTGTGGTTTTGATTTGTGTTTCTCTAAAGATCAGTGGTGTTGAGCTTTTTTTCATGATTATTGACCACATGTATGTCTTATTTTGAAAAGTGGCTGTTCATGCTCTTTGCCCACTTTTTAATGAGTTTTTTTTTCTTGTAAATTTGTTTAATTTCCATATAGACACTGGATACCAGACCTTTATCAGATGCATCTTTTGCAAAATTTTCTCCCTTTCTGTAGGTTGTCTGTTTACTCTGTTGATGGTTGCTTTTGCTTTGTGGAAGTTCTTTAGTTTAATGATACCCTTTGTGTCAATTTTTGCTTTTGTTGCAATTGCTTTAGGCATCTTTGTCATGAAATCTTTGCCAGTGCCTATGTCCTGAATGGTATTGCTTAGGTTGTCTTCCAGGGTTTTCATAGTTTTGCGTTTTACATTTAAGTCTTTAATTCATTTTGGGTTAATTTTTATATATGGCATAAGGATGAGCTCCAGTTTTAATCTTCTACATATGGCTATCCAGTTATCCCATCACCGTTTACTGAATAGAAAACCCTTTTCCCACTGCTTGTTTTTGTCAGATTAATCAAAGACCAGATATTTGAAAGTGTTCAGACGTATTTCTGGGTTCTCTATTCTGTTCAGTTGGTCTATATATCTGTTCCTATACCAGTACCATGTTTTTTTGGTTACTGTAGCCCTGTAGTATATTTTCAAGTCAGGGAACGTAATGCTTACAGCTTTGTTCTTATTGCTTAACTTATTGCCATGGCTATGCTGACCTTTTTTTGGTTCCATAGGAATTTTAAAGTAGGTTTTTTAGTAGTTATTTGCAATTTCTAAATAGTAGTTTAATAGAAATATCATTAAATCTATAAATTCCTTTGGGCAATATGGTCATTTTAATGACGCTCATTCTTCCTATCCATGAGAATAAAATGTTTTTCCATTTGCTTATGTTATGTCTGATATTTTTGAGCAGTGTTTTGCAGTTCTTTTGTAGAGATCTTTCACCTCCAAAGTTAGCTGTATCTCTAGATATTTTATTCTTTTTGTGGCAATTGTGTATTAGAATTTGTTCCTAATTTGGCTCTCAACTTGACTGCTGTTAATATATAGAAATGCTATTGATTTTTGCACATTGATTTTGTATCCTGAGACTTTGCTAAAGTTATTTATCAGCTCAAGAAACTTTGTGGCTGAGACAATAGGGTTTTCTAACATTGGACAATGTCATCTGCAAAGATGGTTTGACTCCCTCTCTTCCTATTTAGATGCCTTTATTTCTTTCTCTTGCTTGATTGCCCTGGCCAGGACTTCCAATACTTTGTTGAATGGGAATAGTAAGAGAGAGCATACTTGTCTTGAGCCAGTTTGCAAGGAGAGTGTTTCTAGTTATTGCCCATTCAGTATGATGTTGGGTGTGAGTTTGTCATATATGGCTCTTACTATTTTGAGGTATGTTCCTTCAATACCTAGTTTATTGAGAGTTTTTAATATGAATGAATGTTGAATTGTATCAAAAGCTTTTTCTGCTTCCATTGAAATGATTATGTGGTTTTTTGTCTTTAGTTCTATTTATGTAATGAATTACATTTACTGATTTGTGTATGTTGAACCAACCTTGTGTCCCAGGGATAAAGCCTGTTTGATTCTGGTGGATAAGCTTTTTGATGTGCTGCTGAATTTGGCTTGCCAGTGTTTCATTGAGGATTTTTGCATTGATGTTCCTCAAGGATATTGGCCTGAAGTTTTCTTTTTTTCCTTCTATGTCTGCCAGGTTTGGGTATCAGGATGATACTGACCTTATAGAATGAGTTAGGGAGGAGGCTTTCCTCCTCAATTTTTTGGAACAGTTTCAGTAGGGCTAGTACCAACTTTTCCTTTTACATCTGGTAAAATTCAGCTGTGAATCCATCTGGTCCTGGGCTTTTTTTTTTTTTTTTTTTTTTTTTTTTTGGTTGGTAGGCCACTTATTTCTACCTCAATTTCATAGTTTGTTATTGTTCTGTTCAAGGATTCAATATTTTCCTGGTTCAGTCTTGAGAGGGTATATATGAACAGGAATGTATCCATTTCTTCTGCATTTTCTAGTTCATGTGTACAGAGGTGTTCATAATATTTTCTGATTGTTGTTTGTATTTCTGGGGGTCAGTGGTAATATCTCCCTTTGTGTTTCTGATTGTGTTTATTTGAATCTTCTCTCTTTTCTTTTCTTCTTTATTAGTCTACCTAGTGGTCTTTTTTATTAATATTTTAAATAACAGCTCCTGGATTTGTTGATCTTTTGCATGGTTTCTGGCATCTCAGTCTTCTTCAGTACAGCTCTGATTTTGGTTATTTCTTGTCTTCTGCTAGCTTTAGGATTTGTTTGTTCCGTTCTTTAGGTCTTTTAATTATGATGTTAGGTTGTTAACTTGAGATCTTTCTAACTTTTTGATGTTGGCATTTATTGCTATAAATTTCCTGCTTACCACTGTCTTATTTGTGACCTAGAGACTTTATACATTGTCTCTTTGTACTCATTAGTTTCAAGAACTTCTTGATTTCTGCCTTAATTTCATTGTTTACCCAAGAGTCATTCAGTAACAGGTTGTTCAATTTCCATGATTATAATTTCTTTTCTTTAAGAATGTTGAATATTGGTCTGCAGTCTCTTCTGTTTTGTAGGGTTTCTGCTGAGAGGTCTTCTGTTAGTCTGATGGGCTTCCCTTTGTATGTGACCTGTCCTTTCTCTCTAGTTGCCTTTAACATTTTTTCTTTCATTTTGACCTTGGAGAATCTGATGATTATGTGTCTTAGGGATGATCTTTTTGTGAAGTATCTTACTGGGCTTCTCTGCATTTTCTGAATTTGAATGTTAGCCTCTCTAGTTAAGTTGGGGAAACTCTCCAGAAAATATACTGAAATATGTTTTACAAGTTGGTTCCATTTTCCCCATCTCTTTCATGTATACAAATCATTCATAGATTCAGTCTCCTTACATAATCCCATATTTTTCATAGCTTTTGTCCATTCCTTTTTATTCTTTTTTCTCTATTCTTGTCTCCCTGTCTTATTTAAGAAAAACAGTCTTTAAGCTCCGAGATTCTTTCCTCTGCTTTATCTATCCTGCTATTAATATTTGTGACTGTATTATGAAATTTTTTTATATAATTAATATTTGTGACTGTATTATATAATTTTTAGCTCCATAGGGTCAGTTATGCTCTTCTTTATACCAGTTATTTTGTCTGTCAGTTCCTGCAATGTTTTATCATGATTTTTGGCTTCCTTGAATTGGATTACGACATATTCCTGTAGCTCAGTGAACTTTGTACGTACCCCTATCCTGAATTCTACTTCTGTCATTTCAGCCATCTTCAGCCTCAGTCTTGTTCCAAAACCTTGGTAAAGAGGTGATGCAGTCATTTGGAGGAAAGAAGGCACTCTGGCTTTTTGAGTTTTCAGCATTCTTGCACTGATTCTTTCTCATCTTTATGGGCTTATCTAACTTCAATCTTTGAGGCTGCTGACCTTGGATTTTTTTTGTTTTATCCTATTTGATGACTTTGAGGGTTTGATTGTGGCATAAGGTGGATTCAGTAGGCTGGCTTCATTTGGTGGAGGTTTTAGCATTCCACTCCCAACTCCTGGACTGCATGCTCTAACTCGTGGGGACTCGTGTTGGGCCCCAATTTTATTCTCTGGATCTTAAAGGTTTAGAGTTCACTGCACTAGTGGGAAAGGGCATTCAGGAGCAGGAGGGCCCCTGCTGGACACTGTGTGTGCTGTTGCACTAAAGGTGGTGTTAGCCTGGAGTATGGTGTGGCCTGATGCAAGTTTAGGTGCCTCCCTGTGCTCCGTAAGTGGAAGTGATTGCTCAGGGTGCGGGAGGATCCTCTGTCTTCTGCCTGGCATTAGGACAAGGATAGGGCACTGGTGGGTGCAGGACTTGCTGGCTCTGTGCCTGCCAAGACTACATCTGCAATGGTGGTCAACAGGGGTGGGGCAGTGTACTACACTCCTGCATGCTGACAGAGCAAGTAAAGCAAAACCTGCCTGTACAGTTACATGCCAGCAAAATGATGTGGGGACTTGCTATGGGTTCGGGAGAAGCTGTAGTATAAAAAGGGAAGGTGTGAGCTGGTGCATGGCCATAAGGGCTGCCATACTGGACCTCTCCACTGGTCAGGCACAGTCTGCTATCATAGAAGCTATACTGTGTGCCCCAGGGCACCTTGAATGCCCCTGTAAGTGGACATGGCCAGGTTGGGGCCCTGTTAGGTGCCAGTGGACCATGGAGTGCTCAGGTCTGACCAATCTCATCTGATGTGCTACACCACCTTGCAGAGTTCAAGTCTAACAGTTCACCTAGGGCTAAACATCTCCAATGGGAGCAAGTTGAACCTAGAAGGATGACCGTTCCTGGCCACACTCCACTAAAGAAAGATGCAGCTCCAAACCAAACCCTCTGGGGTCCACATCAGCTGGCTTGCTGCCCCAATACTTTGCTTGTTTCCTGGGGACTCCACCCCAGATAGATGTGGGTCAGCAATCACTCAGTAAAATCAACCTAAGATGGAGGGTTCTAGCCAAGGGTTCCCTGTCTGGTGAAAATGAGTAGAGGGTGTATGGAACCTCCATGGAAGGTGGATGGGCCTCCTCTGCTTGGGTCAACTTCAGCTTGTTGGAGGTGTAGATGAGGCACTTAAGGTCTTTGCTCCTTTATTAGTCTGAGGGTAACAAAAACAGTTACAGTTTCTCTTCACGGGCAATGGAAGATAGGTTTTCAGTTACTTCTAGAGGTTCCCTGTCCAGGGAATTGCCAAGTTGCTACTGGCTTGATAGCTCTGGTCAGGGGTGGCTAGAGGCCCAGGCCTGGAGGACCTGTCTGGTGAGGAGATATGGGAATGGGCACACATGTAACAGTCTAGCCACTTTTTTGTCGGGCTGCTGTGGTATGCTGAGGGTCTGGTCTAGTCTCTAGTTGCCTCAGATTTTCAAGTACCTGGTGTTGTCGCCAGTGACAGCTGTGAGACTGCAAAAACGGCAGCATGCCTCTCCCTTTGGGAGCTCAATCTCAGGGAGGTATGGACCTATTGCCAGCCCAAACGCACCTATAGGAGGTGGCTTGAGGCCTCTGTTGGGAGGTTCTACCCAGTGATGATGAATAGGATCAGGGACCTGCTTTAAAAAGCAGTCAGGCCACATTTTCACAGAGCAGCTGTGCTATGCTGGGGTACTGCCTCTGCCCCCAATTACTTTGGACTTTCCAAAGCCCAAAGGCTGGAATGGCTAAGTTGCCCAAACAGCAAAGATGTCAGCCCATCCCCCCCACACACACAAGGAGCTCTGTCCCAGGGAGGTTTCATATCTCTATAGACAGGAGGACACTGATCCAGGTGGCTGGAGGCCCCAGTTGTGCTGTGTTGAGGTATCACCTCTGCCCTAGTCAGCTTGGAGTCTCCTAAGCCTGAAGGTTGGAATGGTTAAGTCACCCAAACAGCAAAGATGGCAGTCCACCAATCACCCTGGGAGCTCCATGTCAGAGAGATGTAATGCTGCTACTGGTGGCTGGCTGGAATTCCCGGACAGTGGGTCTTATCTTGTAAGGTGCCATGGAAGTGGGGTCTGCAGACTGTTGCTTCTTGGCCTCCTGGATTTAGCCTCTTCCTAAGGGTATGTATGAGGGTCTAATATCCTGCTTTGCTGGAGCTGAAGCTGCTTTTGCCAGGATGCCCAGAAACCTTGAGTATCTAAAGCTCCTTGGTCTCTGCACGTGGCTGAGTGGCTGCTCTGCCAAGACTTCACATAGCTCTGTGTCAGACTGAAGGCCTTGGTGAAGTAAGTTCATGAATGAGAGGATCTTCTGACCTAAAGGTTGCAATGATCCATGAGAGAAGCATGGGTTTCCAGGGTTGCACATTCGCTCACCACTTCCCTAGGTGAGGGAGGTTCCCCTGGCTCTGTCATTCCAGATGGGTCATCATTCTCCCTCACTTTTCTCCATTCTCTTTGGGTCGAGTTGTTTCCTTTATTATTCCCAATGTTAGTAGCTGGATGTTTCAGTTGAAGGTGCTGTATTTACTTACCCCTTCTGTTTCTCTCCATAAGAGCAACACACACTAGCTGCTTGTAGTTGGCCATCTTGACCACCTCCTTTAAATTTGGAATTTTTAAAGAAAAGATATTCCAACTAAAAATTTAATATCCAACCAAACTAAGCTTCATAGCAAAGGAGAAATAAAATCCTTTTCAAACAAGCAAATGCTAAGGGAATTTTATTTAACCACTAAACCTGTCTTATAAGAGGCCCTAAAGGGAGTGCTAATCATGGAAATGAAAGATCATTACTGGCCACCACAAAAACATACTTAAGTACATAATCCATTGACACTATAAAGTAACTACATAATCAAATCTTCATAACAACAAAATGACAGGATCGAATCCATACATATCAATATTAACTTTGATTATAAATGGGCTAAATGTTTATTAAAAGACAAAGAGTAGCAAGTTGGATAAATAAGTAAGACCCAACTGTATGCTGTCTTCAAGAGACCTGTGTCATATTCACTGACACAAATAGGCTCAAAGTAAAATGGTGGAGAAAAATCTATCAAACAAATGGAAAACAAAAAGAGCAGGGGTTGCTATTGTTACTTCAGACAAAACTGACTTTAAACCAACAATGATCAAACAAGACAGAGGAACATTATATAGTGATAAAGACTTCAATTCAATAAAAAGACTTAACTATCCTAAATATATACACACCCAACACTGGAGCACCCAGATTCATAAAACAAGCTCTTAGAGACTCATGAAGAGACTAGATAACCATACAATAATAGTAGGAGACTTGAACACTCCACTAACAGCATTAGACAGATCATTGAGACAGAAAGCCAACAAAGATATGCAGGATCTACACTTGACACTTGACCAAATGGATCTAACAGACAACTATAGAACAATCCCCTCAACAACAGCAGAATACACATTCTTCTCATCTGCACATGGTACATGCACTAAAGTTGACTGCACCCTTGGCCATAAAGCAATTTTCAACAAATTCCAAAAAACTGAAATTATACCAACCACCCTTTCAGATCACGTAATAAAAATAGAAATCATACCAAGATCTCTCTAAACCACATAATTACATGGAAATTTAACACCTGCGTCTGAACAACTTCGGGATAAGCAATAAAATTAGGGTAGGACTAAGAAATTATTTGAAACTCATGAAAGTAAAAACACAGCATATCAGAGTCTCTTGGACACTAAAGCAGTGTTAAGAGAAAGTAATAGTGCTAAACATCCATATCAGATAGTTAAAATAATCTCAAATTAACAACAAAGAAGAACTATAAAAACAAGAGCAAAGCAACACCAAACCTAGCAGGAGAAAATAACCAAATTCAGAGCTGAACTGAATAAAATTGAGATGCAAATAAAATCATACAAAAGATTAACAAAACCAATAGTTGGGATTTTTTTAAGGTTGATATTCTACTAGCTAGACTAATAAAGAAAAAAGGGAAAAGATGCCAATAAACATAATCAGAAATAACAAAGGACTTCATATCAGAGACCCCACAGAAATACAAAAAACCATCAGAGACTATTATGAACACCTCTATACACACAAACTTGAAAAGCTAGAAGAAAATGATAAATTCCTTGAAACAAACAACCTGGATTGAACCGTAAAGAAACTGAAACTCCAAACTGATCAGTAACAAGTTCTTAAATTGAATCAGTAAAAAAGAGCCTACCAATCAGAAAAAGCCCTGGCAGATGAATTCACAGCTGATTTCTACCAGATGTATAGAGAAAAGCTGATAAAAGTCCTACTGAAACTATTCCCAAGAAGTGAGGAAGAGGGATTTATCCCTAACTTATTCTATGAGTCTGATAACAAAACCTAGCAGAGATACAATGAAAAAAGAAAACTTCAAGCCAGTATCTGTAATAAATGCACATGCAAAATCCTCAAAAAAAGAAAAAAAAAAAAAACTAGCAAACTGAATCCAGCAGCACATCAAACAGTGAACCCACTGCAATCAAGTAGGCTTTATTCCTGGGATGCAAGATTGGTTCAACATACACAAATCAATAAATGCAATTCACCACAGACAGAACTAAAAATAAAACCACATGATTATCGCAACAGATACATAAAAGACTTTTAATAAAATTCAATACCCTTAAAGTTAAAAACCCTTAACAAATTAAGAAATAAAGGAACATACCTCAAATAATAAGAGCAATTGAAAAATCCACAGTCAACATCATACTGAATGGAGAAAGCTGGAACCACTCCCCTTGAGATTTGTAATAAGACAAGAATGCCCACTCTCACCACTCCTATTCAACATACTACTGGAAGTGCTACCCACAACAATCAGGCAGAAGAAAGACATAAAAGGCATCCAAATAAAAAGAGAGAAAGCCAAATTATGTCTCTTCACAGAAGATATTATTCCATATTGAGAAATGCACATGGCCTGCCAAAGAATCAAAGATCTAATAAACAACTTCAGCAAAGTTTCAAGATACAAGATAAGTGTAGAAAAATGTATAGTATTTATGTACACCAATAACATCCAATCTTAGAGTTAAATCAAGGATGCAATACCATTTCTAATAGCCACTGATATGGTATGGCTCTGTGTCACCACCCAAATCTCATCTCGAATTGTAATCTCCATATGTTGGGGGAGGGACCACATGTGAGGTAATTACATCATTGGAGCTGTTCCCCCATGCTGTTCTCATGATAGTGAGTGAGTTCTCAAGACATCTGATGGTTTTATAAGGGCCTCTTCCCACTTCACTCTGCACTTCTATCTCCTGTCACCATGTGAAGGACATGGTTGCTTCCCCTTTCAACATGGTTGTAAGTTATCTGAGACCTTCCCAGCTATGTAGAACTGTGAGTCAATTTAACCTCTTTTCTTTATAAATTACCCAGTCTCCAGTAGTTCTTTACAGCAGTGTAAGAAGGAAGTTATACAGCCACAAAGAGAATAAAAAACCTAGAAATACAGCTAAACAGGGAGGTGAAAGATTTCTACAAAGAATTACAAAGCACTGCTGAAAGAAATCAGAATAACATAAATAAATGGAAAAAACATTCTATGCTTATGAATAGAAAGAATCAATGTTGTTAAAGTGGTCATAGTGCCCCAAGCAATTTACAGATACAATGCTATTTGTATCAAACTACCAACACCAATTTTCACAGAATTAGCAAAAACTATTTTAAAATTCATATAGAACCAGAAAAAATCCTGAATAGCCAAAGCAATCCTAAGCAAAAAGAAGAAAACAGGAGGTATCATACTACCTGATTTTATGCTATACTATAAGACTGCAGTAACCAAAGAAGCATGGTATTAGTACAAAAACAGATAAACAGATAAACTAATGGAACATGTTGGAGAGCCCAGAAATAAAGCCATGCACCTGCAATTACCTGATCTTCAAAAAAGACAGCAATAACAAGGAATGGAGAAAGGTCTCCCTATTCGATCAGTGGTGTTAGGATAACTGGATAGCCATATGCAGAAGATTGAACCCTGGATCCCTTCCTTCCACAATACATAAAATTCAACTTCAAGATGTATTGAGGATTTAAATGTAAAACAAAAACTATAAAAATCTTACAAGAAAACCTAGGAAATACCATCTGTACATAGCCCTTGGCAAAGATTTGATGACAAAGGTTCCAAAAGCAATTGAAACAAATGCAAAAATTGACAAGGGAGACCTAATAAACAAAAGCTTCTGCACAAAGAAACTATCAACAGAGTAAAGAGACTACAGAAAGGGAGAAAATATTTGCGAACTATGTATCTAACAAAGGCCTAATATCCAGAATCTATAAGGAACTGAAACAAATCAACAAGCAAAATCAAATAATCCCACTTGAAAATGGGCAAAGGACATGAATAGGCACTTCTCAGAAGAAGATGTACACACATTCTACAAACATATGAAAAAATACTCAGCATCACTAACTGTAAGAGAAATGTCAATCAAAACTACAATGTGATAGAATCTCACACCTGTCAGAATAACTCTTGTTAAACAGTCAAAAAATAACAGATAGTGGCAAGATTGTGGAGAAAAGGGAATGGATACATACTGTTGGTGGGAATGTAAACTAGTTCAGCTACTGTGGAAAGTAGTCTGAAGATTTCTTAAAGAACTTAGAATTACCATTCAATATGGCAACCTCATTACTGGATATACAGTCAAAGGAATATAAATGATTCTAACATAAAGACACATGTATGCACATGTATGTTTATAACAGCACTATTCACAATAGGAAAGATATGGAATCAACTTAACTGCCCACCAACAGTGGATTGGATAAAGAAAATGTAGTACATATACACCATGGAACACTATGCAGTCATAAAAAGCATAAAATCATGTCCTTTAGAGCAATATGGATGGAGCTGGATGTCATTACCTTATGGAAATAAACACAGAAACAAAAATCTAAATATTGCATGTTTTCACTTACAAGTAGAAACTAAAAATCAAGTACACATAGATACAAAGATGAGGACAGTAGACACTGGGGCCTGCTTAAGGGGAGATTGAAAGGAGGATGAATAGTACCGCAATGAACATACGTGTGCATGTGTCTTTATAGCAGCATGATTTATAATCCTTTGTGTATATCCCTAGTAATGGGATGGCTGGGTCATATGGTACTTCTAGTTCTAGATCCTTGAGGAATTGCCATACTGTTTTCCATAATGGTTGAACTAATTTATAATCCCACCAATAGTGTAAAAGTGTTCCTGTTTCTCCACATCCTCTCCAGCACCTGTTGTTTCCTGACTTTTTAATGATTGCCATTCTAACTGGTGTGAGATGGTATCTCATCTGTCTCTTATACACATCTAGATGTGTATAAGAGACAGGTTGATGGCTGCAGCACACCAACATGGCACAAATATACACATGTGACAAGCCTGCACATAATGCACATGTATCCTAGAACTTAAAGTATAATAAAAAAAATTAAAAAAATAAATTACTGCAGTCTGAGCAGGAAAAAAAAAAAAGAAAAGAAAAGAAAGGAGGATGAAGACTAAGAACTGTCAAGTGCTATGCTCATTACCTGGGTGACAAAATAATCTTCACACCAGACTCTCATGTGACATAATTTACCCATGTAACAAATCTGCACATGTACCCCTGAACCTAAAATAAAAGTTGAAATAAAAGTAATAAATGAGAAAAACAAATCTGGTAGACAGGCTCTGGCTTTGGCAGCATTTTTACAAGTGGGGACTGGCATAGCCTAACATAACGATAACACTAAATCTCATGAAGCATTTTATATATTTCAGAACACTGCTGAAATTAACTGCAAAGATAAAACAGAAGCTAGAAATCATATTATTTATCTTAAAGACCAAAATCTCAGACACTACAAGATTGAAACAAAAAAAAATTTAAAATACATATAGGGCAGCAACTGGAAAAGTTCTTCAAAAAATATATCCAAGATGTTAATTGTTTCTTTGAGATCACAGATCAATAAAGAGTCATTGAATGGCTTTTTGGTTAGGTAGAAGTTTTGCAAAATAATGTAATACTAAATATATATATATATGGTGCCCATTAATACAAAACAATGTGGACTATGAACCTTTAAAAATACATTTCAATGAAAATACTCCTGATTTTGAAGCTAGTTTAATGGTTTTCATTAAACTTCAGCTTTGTTGCCCTAATGATTACACAGAATCCCTAATGTAATTTGAATTTTAGATCACAAGTATTTACATCAGATGCAGTTAGGTTTAGATAAGCATATTTAGATTTTGACATGGGAGATGTGTTTTCTCTATCATTGCATAAAAAAAGACAGAACACAAACAAAAGTTAATGAAGCCATTATAGCTGTCCAGGCAATTATTGCTGATCCAAAGACAGACTCCAGGTTGGAAAAAGTTGCAAGATGAACATTTTAGGATTTTTACCATGTCATCTAGTTAGTATAGCCAGAGCCTACATGCAATTCTGGAATGTGTAAGAAAACTAAATGTTAGTTTCAGGAAATGAAAGCCCATAAATTTGACCAGATATTTGTCATATTTGGTTTTTTTCTCTAGTAAGTATTGGGAGAAAGTAAGAGGATATATTCACAAAATGAAAATGCTATGTATACAAAGATGCTCATTTTAACTTTATTACAATAGCTAGAGTTGGGGGTATTCAATGTCCAACAAAGTAACATAATTTAACCATGGAACAGTAACAACTCAATGAACTGCCTATAACTCAGTATTGATTGTTTATAAAATACAAATAGTGTTTAAAACTTTCTGGTAGTCTGTCTAATATTCTGCTGTACCTCAAACCCAAGAGTACTGAGTATTTTTATATATTCTAAATCATATTTCTCAAAACATTTTTTGGGATGGGTACTATAACATCATTTTTACATATGAGAAAAGGAAGTTTATAAAAATTCAGTGAGCTTGTGCAATGTGCTTAGTGCCATGCAACTGGTAAGTGATGAAGGTGGGATTCAAGCCTTGACATCTGCCAAGTCCAAACACTGTCCTAAGCACATTTCTAAACTAAATGTTCTTTCCCTAAACATTTCTGTTTACGTTGGCTTCCTTTATCTGCTACCTGACCTATTACATTCAAATCCTTGGTGTAATTTTGTTTCCCCTACATCAGTAATTTGAAATAACTCTGTTATCTTTCCTCCTCCACTATTCTTCCAACAACAATCCTTAGTACCCCTCTGCTGGGAAATTGCAATTGTTCCATTTATTGTCTCATTGGCTCCAGTCTCTGCATGCCTTAAGTTCTAAGGTCATCTCATTGTCTTCCATTCAAACTCTTCCATTGTCTTGGTCTCCTAAATTCTTATTATGTAAAGGCTGAGTCCCTTGCATGCTTTCCATGCCTCTCCCTATCCTGTCCCTAATCAGCTTTGCACAATTTACATTACTTCCTGCTTTCATTTACATATTATAATCTCAAGTGAGTTTAGAAAGGTATTATTTTACTTATATTCTTATTTTTTCTTCTTATTTGCTTCTCATATTTTCACATTCTGAAATTCTTTCCTATATTATCCTTAATTAACAATAGGTTAGGTTCATAATTGCAAACATGGAATGAGAAACACCAAATCTAGCTATCAAAACAAATAGCAACAATTTGGTGTCATAAATGAACTACAGCAATGTATTAAAACCCAGTTTGAAATGACCAATCCAAAGAATGGCAATTTGAGCTTTAATATAAATACGGAGCTCTAGGAACTTTGAGAATGAAGGCTGCCATTCTCACTACATGCTAGGCAGAGACAATTTTAATTATGAGAACTATAGCTTCATCTCACTGGTTACTTAATTATTTTAAAGAGATATAAAACTACTTTCTGTATAGATGTATATGCAGCATGTCTGAAGACAAATACTAAATATCACAATGTATTATATTTTCCTAAGGATGTAATTGAAACTTTTTATTTTGAGTTCACTGGTGATGGGCTCAGAACAAAGTAGCAATATCTACATCTATTCATATACTGAGTCAAGAGTAAAGTGTAAAAGCTAAAACTATAAAACATAGAAGACAAAATTGTATGACCTTGGAGTTAAAAAATAATAATACCAACCATGAATGGAAAAAAAAAAAGAAATTTAATTTTATCATAGTTTAAAACTTCCACTCATCAAAAATGACATTATTAATTGAAAATGCAAGCTAGACCTTGAGAAAAATATTTGTAATAGATATATCTGTCAAAGAAGTGTTATAAATTAATAACAAAAAGGCAAATTTAATTTTTTTAAAGTGGGCAAAAAACAGAAATTTTACAAAAGAACAAAAGTAATTGGCCAATAAGCATATGAAAAGCTGCTCAACAGTGTTAGTCATGGGGAAAATACAAATCAAAACCACATGAGATCTCACTATATACCAACCAGAATATCTGTAATGAAGACTACAATGTTAAGTTTGGAGCAACTGAAAGGTACATATACTATTGGTGTGAGTGAAAAGGGTACAACCACTTTGGAAAATTGTACGGCAGTGTCTAAGAAGGTTAAATATCATCTACCTTTTGACTTAGCAATTTCACTCCTCAGTATGTTTTTAAGATTAATAAGTATATGTCAATAAAAAGCTTGTGTTATAATGTTCATAGCAGATTTATTCATAACCTCAAACTGAAAAAAAATACAAATTCTTATCAGCAAGAAAATTGATAAACAAATAAATGGTGGTAGAAATATTGCAAAACAATAAAAATGAATGAACTACTGGTACAACTGCAAATTGAAAAATCTCAAAAACATTTTATTAAGCAGAAGCCAGCCACAAAAGAGTACATGCTATATGATTTCTTTTATGCAAAGTTCTAAAACAGGCAAAAACAATCGATGATGATATAAATCAAAAGAGTAGTTTCCTCTGGTGGAGACAAAGGGTGAGGATTGATTGCAAAAACACACAGGGGAATTTTCTGTAGTAATGGGACTTTTCTATATCTTGATTTGGCTGATGGATTCATTGGTGTATATATTTAGTTTTCAAATATCAGATCTTACTATCTGTGCATTTTACTATATGAAAGTTATACCTCAGTCAAAAAATTAATCAGAAAAAAATGCTGACGAGTGGACCTTAAGTAAAGCATGGATTATAAAAGAATACTAAACCAATAAAAAAATGTTTTTAAAGCTATATTCTGAGTGAGAATAGTAAAGAATAGATATGCCTCAGTGCTTGGTCCATTTCCGCTGATTCACCATTTCTCTTCCTTCCATATGTTCAACAAAGTTGAATGACTTTTACAGTGGAACAGACATTAGTAAGAGGGAATTGAAGCTCAGAGGAACTAAATAGTGAGCCCTGGTTTTGCCATTAACTCGCTTTGTGATCTTGAGCAATTTACTTCAATTAACACTACCTCAATTTCTTCATCATTAATATGAGGACCAGACTAGATAATTTCTAAGGCCCCTTCCAGCTCCAACATTCTGTGCATAACTCCGAATGTGAGTTCTGCAGCTTCATACAAGGAACAGCACCCAGAGTTCTATGGTGACCTAATAAAAAACATTTGGCACTGTCAATAGACCCGAAATCTGGCAGATATTTCAGAATGTTGGGCTGCCAAGAAAAGTTTACCAAGGTCATAAGCCCATTCTACAATGATATATTGGTCATGCTAGTGTTGACAGCATCTCATATGATCCCCTCCCAATTACTGGTGAAGTAAAGCAAGGCTATGAATGGGATCCAGGGATACCTAATTCTTTGTATACAACACTATTAAGAGATTCGAAAAAGATTTGGAAGCTGTCGTTAAGCTCTGTTCCCAGTCCTTTGGAAAACCTTTTGAACTCATCAGACCAAACACTCAAGAAGAAACAAAACAACTAATGTTCTAAATAAAAGCATTCCTGTGAGCTTAAAAAGTTGCAGTGCCATTAAACAAACTCCTATTTTTGGGGTTAAAAATGTTTAATTTCCAATAATACTAATGGAACATGAGTGTGTACCAAATAACTATATGAAGATGTTTCATCTTCTCTTTACCAGATACTAACATCTTCTACATATTGAGAAAGGAACAACTTGCCCACCTTCCAAAGCTATATGAAACCGATACAAAAGTACACTGAATTCTGTAGAAAATACACTAATTTATTCAGTCCTCAGGGCATTATTTAGCACAATTCAATAGTAATTGACTGTCCTTGGATAGCTTACATAATATATCACTCATCTCCCAGAGCCGTTTCAGCCCAGAGAATAGCAGGACCTTTTCCTTCCTTCATGGTTCATGACTAATAAATAAAAAAAAATTTTAAAGGAAATCCAAAAATGATTTCATAAAGAGAAAGAGAAAGAACTGGATTTCAAATTTTGCCACTAGACACATATATTTATCCTGGAGGCATCCTAAGTGCAACAGATAAATACGTACATCATTTTCTACAAGGGTTGTCTGTTCATTTGTTTGTTTCTGAGGGGAAATAAGCTTTCATTTTCTGGAATATAGTTTAATTTCTCACTAATAGAAATGACTCCAAATATACACGAAAGAATTGGAGGGTGGAAAAACTTAAACTTAACATTTTGTTACAGAATTTTGTTCTTTAGTTCAGCTAAAACCAGGCTCTTGTCACACAACCAGAAAAATTTAGGCATGTGGACAGATTGAAGGGTGAGTAGAGCAGGATTTTATTGGGCAAAAAGGGAAAAAGAAAAAATACTCAGCAAAGTAGAATGAAGTCCTGCTAACAGGCCTCCCACCTCAGAGATTGAATCCTAAGGTGCCACAGAGGAACTGAAGAGGCCAGTCTCCTCCTCCATGGCCTGGAAGTTCAATGGTGTGAACGTCCCTTGGCTTCACTCTGTTCTCCCAGTGCACAGGTCAGCTGGAGGTTCTCCAGGGACCCTCCCCTTATCTTGCTCCTGCATCTGTCATTCCCCCTCTAAAGAAGTACATCTAACTGCCATTAGAATAAGAATAAAGAAAAGGATGAAGACCAATCTTAACTGCTTCCTGCTGATGGGGGTACTGTTTTGGGAAAATGCCAGGCAGAGCTCTTTCAGAAGACTATCTGAATATCCCCAGCAGAAGGGGCCATCATTCAAGGCTCCAGTTGCATGACCATTTGGAGTTTGATGGCCTGAAGGTGAGAAGAGACAAACCAGGTTATTAGAAAATATGTATCAAAATAAGGATGGGGTGAGGACAGCATAAAAATCCTGAGGCTTTTTACTGGTTTGCACAAGGAGGGGGAGACTACAAGCACAACTGGGGGGGGAAAAAAAAAAAAAAAAACTATTTTGCTCAAATGTCAGGCTTCTGGGTTCCCTTCCCCTGAACCTAATCCTAAGTCAAACTATCTAAGGTTTGGGAAATTAACTCTTCCCAGTTTGGAGGATGCATTTGAGGGGAGTGTTTCATAGTGCAGAGACACAATTACCTATCAGTGAAGAGAGGACAGAGGAGGAAAAAGGAAAAATGAGGCATTTTTTTTTTCAGAGGAATCCCAGGGATTCAGAATCCATTCAAAAGGAGTACAGACTGTAGGTGAATGGCTGCTCATCTAGAAAGAGGGGAGCAGGCATCCCTGGTTCCTTTCTCTTCGTAGCAAATACCTGGTGTACATGAGGGAGGGAAAGTGAGATGTTCCTCTTTCTTTCCTTTGTTCTTATATCCCTGAGTCCCCG
Organism: Mandrillus leucophaeus; assembly: GCF_000951045.1. NCBI lineage: Eukaryota > Metazoa > Chordata > Mammalia > Primates > Cercopithecidae > Mandrillus > Mandrillus leucophaeus. Next base: position 190,911 of record NW_012101264.1, on the reverse strand, counting down.
ACCACAGCACGGTGCCCCCCATGGGCATCTAAGTGGCTTTCATCCATGTTATCAGGGGGACCTAGGTGGTAGGAATATACTCTCTTAACCACGTATTCCCTAGCTCCTCTGCTTCAGTAGCCTTTGAATTTCTTAGACCTAATTTATGTCATGAATACCAGCATGACTTTTATCTATGAAATGAGAAGCTTGGCTTAATCAGCAGGAATTAGTCATGCTCACCTGTGCTGTGCCTTTTAACTTCTGTTATCATCTTCCTCTGGATCCCTCAGAACTAGAATTTTGTACAAAGGCTTTGAACCAAAGCTTGGAATTGAGTTTGGGTCAAAAACGTTTCTTAGGGAAGTTGCATGGACTCCTTATCAGAGGCCAAATGCTAAGGTGAAGTTGTGGAGTTGAGTCTCCTTCAACAAGAGAGAGAAGGATGTCTTGTGACATCCCCAGATAACTGGTGACTATAGTAATGCTTGCTAAGATTTGGGTGCATAGTATTTGACTTCAGCTAGCTCCCTTGGTCTTGTTTTCCCAAACAGAAAACCTCTGGGTGATGGGCATCCTATTTACTCCCATCACCTGGCAGGATTTGCAGGGTAACTGTCATAAACTGGAATATTGACCCAGGATTTTACATCACCCATCCCTTTTGTTCTTTCTGAGCTGCAACCAGAGATTGCTGGCTGGTTCACAGGAACAAGTAGTTAGTCTAAAATGTAGGTAAAATCTTAAAAACAACTAATTAATCTAAAATTTAATGATGATAAGTTTTGAAACAATTTCTCTCTCTCTTGTTCTCATTTCTCTTAAAAGCAAAAACAAATCATGATAGGACTATGCTGTTTGCAAAATAGACTTTAGTCTTATACATGGCCTAATTATTTTCAAAAAGTGCTGTAAGAATAATTATTTCTATGTAGGCCTTTTAGATTGGCTTTGGTGGAACTCTGTTCTACAAAGAATCTCAAATAAGACCTTTTAAAACTGAGCCCAGACAGGTTTGTATTCTCAAATACCTGTAATTTTGGTAAACTCATCTCTTCTTGAGGTCATAAGTGCATGTGGTTCCTGGGCCTGTTGAAAAGTGGCATTCTTCACTCATCGCAGGTTAGGAACCATGTACAAGAACTATGTAGACAAGGATATGATGCCGGTTTTCTTAAGGAGATTTTATCAGCTTTGCGAGTTGAGCTTGAGTCCTTAAAGGGAAGCAAACCCTTCCAGTCAAAACCTTGGTAAAACAACCAGCTTCTCCAGTTGCATCCTGCTGCAAAGGAAAATTGATTCTTATTGCACTGATGCAAACAACTGTATTGTCGTAAGTTAAAAGTACTCACAGATAGTTTCTAAATTCTAGAGGAACCAGGCAGAGAGAAACAAATATGCTCCAAATTTTGTACACATGAGTATACCTTTCTCAATTATTAAAGGCCATAAATAGCTCAAAATAAGTTTCCCTGACTCTGAAAAACAAAACAAGGATTAGCAATGGTCAAGCAAAACTCAAAAAGATTACTTCCGTTTTGTGTTTGTTCAGTCCATCCAGTTAGCTCGTTTTTCTTGATATTAGTTAGCATTTCTGCTCTTCATGAGTCTTGTACATTCTTTCTTTATTCCAGTGTCACAATTTCAAAGGTTATGAGAAACCTGTATTTGAGAGCACTTCTCAGAGTCCTGCAGCTTATTACACAGCATCTTTTGAAAAGGATCAAAACAAGACAATAATTGTTTGTGAATAAAATAATGTCCAGGGTAGTTACAGTCAGAAACACAATTGACAAAGAAGTTTGGTTGTCATTGTGGTTTACAATAACTTAACATAACAACCTTAATTATGATTGATGGCATATACTTTAGACATTAGAGTTTTAGAAATCCCATACAATTTTGGAAGATATATTAGCACTATTCACCAAAATATAACCTAAAGAAGACTGAACACCATTTTGGCAATCCCATGTAACTAAACATGTCAAATAATCCTGTTTACCTCTCTTGTGGACACTCCAGGGGCCCTCTGTAGCATCCAAAAGTCAGGCATCAGGAAAGACAATTTTGAAACCGAAGTTTAATTTTTGGAAGCCTGTTAAATATGTCAGAGGTTTAAAATACTTGATGTTATGAAATAGAATTCCAGATTACCATAAGTTATTTATTTTGCCAAAATGATCACTCAGAAATTTCAAAAAGCAAAACCTTTTATAATCCCTTATAAACTTTGCTAAAGAGCAGATTAGTGCCCCAAGAGTGCCTTGTTATGCTTTTATTTTAATGTTCAATTTACAGAAATATCATATAATATCCTTTTGCATTTAGTCAATATGTTCACACATGAAATTTTTGCAAGATTAGTTTTTACAATCATTCCATTATTTGTTTAAACTTTCCACTTTATGTTATCTGATTCAAAACAATCCTTCAAACCTAGGCAAGAATTTACATTTCTATGTCTTCTTATAATCTTTTACTAAAAACACATTTTACTGTTCTTACACACTTTACATATAAATCTATTTCCAGTAGTTTTAATTACATGTTATAATGATAACCTCTAGCAATTTTTAACTATAATTTAAAACTTGGCAATTTGTTATAATTACATGCTAGGTGCAGCCAAGGTTTGACTCCTTTCAGAATAATTAAGGGTATGGTTAATTCCATAGGTCTCCAGGCCTTACCAATTGTGAAGCAGGCAAGTCAAACAGTTCTCAAAAACCAAAACGGCAGTTTATGACCTTAAAACAATTAGCAAACTTAATATCTGACCTGCATAGTTTAGTTTACATATTTACATTTTGATGACATCTGCATTTCACCAATAACTTTTAAAGCTGTTTTTATTTCTCAAAGATTAGAGTCACATGATCTTAAAAGGTACCACAGCTTTTATCTTCCCTTAAAACATCACACACACAACATATATGTAACTACACAGACAGGTAGAAAAGGATCCGGTGGCTATAAGATTTTTCATTTGCCAATCTCCTAATTGTATTATTGACTTCTCACGCATGCACTAATAGTGGCAAGACAAAATGGAGAAAGGAATTCAGTCAATTGAGGAAAAACCCTTTTTCCAGCAAAACAAGATCTGAGAAAAGAAAAACAGAAAGACCATTTTAAATATATCTATAACTTGGATATCCACTTTTAATTAAGCTGAGTACTCTTTAAGAAAAATCTTTTAACTCCCTTATTACCCAACTTTAGCTCCACCAGGTAGCCATTATTTCTGGCTTTCAAACCTTACTAAAAGCAACCTCACAGGTGAAACCAATAAGCCTCAATTAAGGATATAATTTAACTGTGAGTGCATGAAGTATTTCCAAAGGTAGTTCTTACAAAATTTAGAACCTTTAAAGGTAACCCAGAGACAGGAAGACTTGAGAAAAAGGTTAGACTTTGTTGACTGGGGGCAGAGAATCAGAAAATGGCAAAAGTCCGGCAGATATGAACCCAAAAGTACTCATTCCCTAAGCCAGGATTGAACCCCGGCTGCCACTGTAAATGTTGGAAGCTAGACAAAGCATTGCCATGTGGTTAGAGGTTGTGCTCCCAAGGACATAAAACAAGATGGAGGCCTAAAGCAAAGTTTGCTACTAACCATACAGAAAGTCATACGAAGCGCACCAGGTTGGCAACAGCTTAAGACCAACCTCACAAATCCTCTTTCATAATTAAAATTTTACAGAGAATATAAACAGTGATTCTTATTATTCCTGGCCTAGTTAAATGTCTTCTAAAGACAAAACAAAACAAAACTCTCACTTAAAAGTTAACTGCTGACATGGTAGAGAAAAGGAAAAAAGTTTCAAGTGCAGAGTTGGAAAGATGCCTGGGGGTAGAACCTGTTATACTTATACAAATGGGTTCCTAGCCCCAGTGGGGAGAGGGACAGGGGAGTTACCATTTATCAGTCCATCCCACATGTGCCTGCAGCCTTTGGGGTGGGGTGGAGTGCAGTTTCATCTGTCCTCAGAATTCTGGGGACAAAAAGGTTTAGAAGCAAAAGGAAAAAATATTTTTTGGTTTTCATCTTACCCTTTCTCAAGTCCCATGTCTGGGCACCAAAATGTTGTAGAATTTTGCTCCTTAGTTTAGCTAAAACCAGGCTCTCATCATATGACCAGGACAATTTAGGCACGTAGACAAATTGAAGGGTGAGTAAAGCAAGATTTTATTGGACTCTTTTTTTTTTAAGGGAAAAAAAAAAAAAAGCCTCATCAAAGTTAGATGGAGTCCTGCTAACAAGCCTCTCACCTCACAGAATCCCAGGCCACCACACAGAAACTGAAGAGACCAGCCTCCTCTCCCATGCAAATGGCACAAACTTCCCCTGGCTCCACCCTGTTCTCCTAGTGTGCACAGTATGCAGGCCAGTCACAGGTTCTCTGGGGACCCTCCTCCTTATCTTCCTCTTCCATCTCTCAATTTGATCATATTTAAATAGTGTGATACAGGAAGTGATGGAGAAGCACCAAAACAGATCGGAGCATGCCAAGTACATTTGTTCATTCCTGAATCAGTCTGTACCTTAAATTAATTTATACTTAAGTGCAGTTACTAAACAATAGAAATTATTAATGGAAAGATCTGGGATGGTTCTTTTCATAATTAATTTCAAAGAACAGGGAATTTGCAACAAATAAATCATCCCAGTTGCACATATTACAGTATGAAATCTGTAAATCTGTAATCTTGGAAAATAAACTTTTAAAGTACATTCAAGTTTTGTTCTTTTTGTATCTTGTTAGAGATTTTCTTGCATAACTAACTTCAGAGGCCTTTTCAAATGTATGTTGCTTTGTTCAGAAAATATCTAAAAGTGTTACTCAAGCAAGAACTAATTCAAAGCAGATTTATTTAAGGTCTGTTGCGTTGTTTTTCCTCTATTCTGAAAGTTATGGGAAATGGAAGAAAAATCTATTATAGGGTACTTCAGCATTTAAGTGAGGTTCAAAAACATCCTTAACACTATCTTCCAATTATATGCATGTGTAGAAAGGATAGTGTAACTTCCAAGCTTTGATCCAAGGGGCTTGAATTTTCTCAGAATGTTTTAAGATTCTCTACAGAGTCAAGGTTAGTAAGAGGATTGATACAATGACTTCTAGAAAACTAGGGCACTAGAAGAACAACACAACACAGATCATAAGATTCCTAGGACAAGTAAGATTAATAGGATAATAAGTGCTCCAGTTATAATTTGCTACTAGATGAGGTGTCCCAAAGAGCCTGAATATCAGGATGTCTCATGGAGTTTTCATAGTACAGATTATTCTCATTATCTGTAGATTTCATATTTGCAAATTTGCCTACTAGCTAAAATGTACTTTAAACCCTAACATCAGTATTGCAGAAGCTTTAAAGGTCCTTTGTGGACATGCACAGATCAGTGAAAAATTTGGGGTACCAAGTATTCATGGCCCTAGCTGAGATCCAATGAGACCATCTTCTGCTTTCTTGTATTAGCTCTCAAAATGCAAACAAGTGTCCTTTTCTTGCTATGTTTAGTGCCATTTTGGAAGGCATTTTTGTGCTTTTGCTGGTGATTTTGCCTTTTAAATGCTCTCCAACATAGTGCTGCAGTACTATCCAATGTTTCTAAGCACAATAAGACTATTATATACCTTACAGAAAAAATTCATGTTTGATAAGCTCTGTTGAGACATGAGTGATAGTGCTGTCCTCCGTGAACTCAATGTTAATGAATCAACGATATATACTAAATAAAGTGCCTTTACACAAAATCACATACAGAACAAGGTTATGTATTTGTTGGTTGAGAAAAACCTTGTGACCAGAGGCCTGCAGAAATCTAACCATGTATTTCCCAAATAAAGCAATAGTTCAGTATTCACTAACTTGGTGTTACAAAGACTGTATAGAACACAACTAGTGTGAATGTGAATCAACTATAGATGTACTCATTAAAATAAAAATAATAAGGAAGTCTAAGAATGATTCTCTTTTCTAGAAGGCTTAACTGTTCATAGAAACTAAAATTATTTTTAGGTTTTATTTCTTTATGATATTATAGTATATCCATAGTAAAAAATATTTAAAATGGAGACAAACAAAAAAATAGACGGAAAATTATGTATAATGCCAACAGCCATTAAAAACCACTGCTAACATTTTGATGTTCCAATTTATAGAAAACTATATATACACACACATACACATATACACACACACACATATAGGTCAGGAGTTTGAGACCAGCCTACCCAACTGAAAACCCCAATTAGCAGAATTAGTAAGCCTTGAAACACATCCTGTGACCAGTCTTACCAGAAACAATCACAATACCTAGCCAATAGTTCTGCCTAATAGAACTCAACCACTGGTCTCTCCAGACAGTGGAGCACAGTTAGCAGCACCACTCAACACTGGAACAAAGGCAGGGATCCAGCCAACTAGAGAACCTACAACAAGCTCTGCCTCCAAGGGGACATCACGGGCTAGCTCTTCCAGAATCACAGACTAGACAAAATAATGATGGTCTACCCCTGCCAAAGAATACCTGTAAAGACAAGAAGATGGAGCTGTCTTCTCAAATGCACAGGCAAAGCTGTAATAACACAAGAATTGTTAATAATCAAGGAATAATGACACTTCTAAAAGAAACTAATAAATCTCCAGTAATAAACCTTAAAAATCAAGATTTATAAAATGACTGACAAATAATCTAGAATACTTCTCTTAAAGAAGTTCAGTGAACTACTAGACTATATGGATAGAAAATTAAATGAAATTTGGGAAATAATACAAGAACAAAGTGAGAAATCTGACAATAATAATATGAAGAAGAACAAAATAGATATCCTAGAGATGAAAAATATAATGACTGAATTTAAAAATATGATAGAAAGCCTCAGTAGCAGACTCAAACATAAGAAACAATCAGTAAACTGGAAGACAGACATTTAAAATTATCCAATCAGTGGGATAAAAAGACAAAAGAATGAAAAGGAATGAAGAAAGTCTACAAGAATTTTGGGACACCATCAAGAGACCACCTTTGCACATTAAGACTTACAGAAGAAGATGAAGAAAGAGAAAAAGGGCAAGAAAGCATATTTAAAGAAATAGTGTCTGAAAAGGTTTTCCTATCTGGGGATAAAGGATAACATACGGATAAAGGAAGTGTAGAATCCTCTAATTAAATTCAACTCACAGAGGAGTTCACGATAACACATAATAATAAAACTATCAATCAAAGACAAAAAAAATTCTGAGATCAGCAAGATATAAGAAACACATCACATACAAAGGAGTGTCAATTTGACTATCAATGAATGTCTCATCAGAAACCTTACAGACAAAAAGAGATGATATATCCAAAGTGCTGAAGGAAAAATACTGCCATCCAATAATACTTAACCCAACAAATATGTCTTTCAAAAGTGAGAAATAAAAATTTTTCAAACAAAAGCTAAGAAACTTTATTATCAGGAGACCCATCTTTTTGATCAGGTGACCCACTTTTTTGATCAGGAGACCCTTCTAGATAAAAGGGTTCATTAAGCTGAAACAAAAGATCACTAATTAATAATATAATACATATGAAAGTACAAAACTCAATGGAATAAGTAAAACAGAGCCATATTCAGAATACTTTAGGTCTATAATGATAATAACAAGCAATGTTATATCTAATATGAGGGTTAAAAGTCAAAACTATTAAAAACAACTATAGCTGAAATAAATTGCCAAGAAATACACTTTATGAAATAATGTAAATTATGATATCGAAATTATAAAATGTTGGAATAGAGTAAAAAAGTGTAGAGTTGCTCTATGCAACTAATATTAAGTTATTAGCTTAAAATATGCTGTTATAAGATGTTTTACAGAATCTCATGGTAACCAAACTACCTATACTAAAAGCACCTTCATAAGAATAAAAAATCAGGCAAGTGATTAGAGTACCTGATTCTAACATCATATTTTAAAAAGGGGCACTGAAGAGAGTAGGAAAGACAGTCTTAAATCATGAACACCACTCTTCTTCCCACTCCCCAGCAGTGGAATTGCCTATCACAGTGATCAAAATCTGAGTTCTAGCAAGACCTACCACAGCTGGCTAAAGTGCTCTGGGGTTCTAAATAAACTTGAAAAGCAGTCTAGGCCATGAGGACAGCCATTTCTGGCAAGTCTTGATGTTGTTCAGGGTTCAGAGCCAGTGGACTTGGGGTGTATGTGACCTAATGAGACACCAGCCAGGGAGGACAAGGGAGTGTTTGCATCACCCCTCCTCCAACCCCAGACAGCATAGCTCACAGCTCTGGGAGACTCTCCTTTCTTCCACTTGAGAAGAGTAAAGGGGAGAGTAAAGAAGATTTTGTCTTGTTATTTGAATACCAGTTCAACAACAATAGAATAGGGCAATATGCAGACCAAACCTCAGCTCCAGAATGACATACCTAGACATACTCTGGGCCATGCTTTGAAATGAAGGACCTGACAGGATTCATCATCTGCTGACTAAAGAGCACTTGGTCCAGCACCAGTAGCTAGGCAATACTTATCATGGACCTAGGTGAGACTCAGAGCTGCGCTGGTTTCAGATGTGACCAAGAACATTCCCAGTTATACTAGTTATGGGGAGAGACTCCTTCCGCAGGAAGAAAGAAGAAGGAAGAGTAAATGGGGACTTTTTTCCACAGCTTGGACACCAGTGCAGCCACTGTGGGCTGCAAAAATTGGGCTTCTGGGGTCCCCAATTCCAGGCCTTGGTTTTTGGATGGCATTTCTGAACCTGTCCTGGACTTGAGGAGAGCCCACTTCCCTGAAGAGAGAGACAAAGGCCAGGCAGCATTTACCACAAGCTAACTGAGGAGCAATTGGTCCTTTAGTGAACATCAGTGGTAGCTAGGCAGTACTAGATTCTGGCCTGGGACAGTGGTGGCCCTGAGGAGAGACTCCTCTGTATTAGGAAATGAGTACAAAGAGTGGGAAGAACTTTGCCTTGATCCTTGGGTGCCAACTCAGCTGCAGTAGAATAGAACACCAAGTGTATTCCTGGAGTCTTTCTGACTCGACACCCTGACTCCCAGATGGCATCCTAGAACCACCCAGGGCAAGGGAGAATTCATCAACCTGAGGGGAAGGACACAAACATGGCTGGATTAACCATCTGCTGATTGTAATACCCTTGGGCACTGAGTGAATGGAAGTGGTAGCCAGGCTGTGATCCCCATGGTCCCTAGGCAAAACTCAGTGCTGTGCTGATTTCAGATCTGACCCAGTGCAGTTCTAGTAGTAGTGGCCACAAGGGTGCCTGTGTAACCTCCATCCCAGCTCCAGAAATCTCACCACAGAGACAGAGACTCCATTTGAGGAAAGTAAGGGAAGAAAAAAGGTATTTGCCTGATAAGCCAGAGAATTCTCCCAACTCTTACCCAAGACTATTCCTAGACACAGTACCTCTAGGAGTCTGCAAGAATCACAGCATTACTGAGGTTGAAAACCCACCAATGCAGACATAAATGCAGTGACTAAAGACTTAGATCACAGAACCCAAGTCCTTTTGAATACTTGGAAAGCCTTCTCAAGAAGAATAAACTGCAAAAGCCCAGACTGCAAAGACTGCAGTAAAGATCTAACTTTTCAAAGCCCAGACACTGATAAACATTTACACACATTAAGACCATCCAAGAAAATGTAACTTCACTGAACAAATTAAATAAGGCACAAGTGGTTAATACTGGAGAGAAAGAGATATGTGACCTTTCAGACAGAAAATTCAAAATAGCTGTTTTAAGGAAAGTCAAAGATATTACAGAGAATTAAAAAGATCAAGCAGAAATTCTGGAACTCAAAAATGCAACTGACATACTGAAGAATACATAAGAGTCTCATGACAACAGAATTGAGGAGGAATAAGAAAGAATTAGTGAGCTTGAAGATAGGTTATTTTAAAATACACAGTCAGAGGAGACAAAAAAAGAATAAAAAAGAGAAAAGCACACCTACAATATCTAGAAATAGCTCAAGAATTATTTCTTCTTCTTCATCAATTCTGCTATCATGAGATTCATATGTATTTTTCAGCATGATAATTGAATTTTTGAGTTCCAGAATTTCTGCTTGATCTTTTTAATTATTTCAAAAGGGCAAATCTAAGAGTTATTAGCTTTAAAGAGGAGGTAGAGAGAGAGAGAGATCAAGATAGAAAGTTTATTCAAAGGGACAATAACAGAGAACTTCCCAAACCTAGAGAAAGATATCAATATTCAAGTACAAGAAGGTTATAGAACATCAAGAAGCTATAATCCAAAGAAGACTATCTAAAAACATTTAATAATCAAATTCCCAAAAGTCAAGGATAAAGAATTATAAAAGTAGCAGAGACAGGAAGCAAATAGCATATAAAGAAGCTCAAATACATCTGTAAACTAGTGTCTGAGTGGAAACCCTACAGGCTGAGAGAGTGACATTTAAAGTTTGTTTGTTTGTTTTCTTTTTTTGGAGACAGAGTTTCGCTCTTTCACTCAGGCGGGAGGGCGGTGGCCCTGCTCTGGGCTTACTGCAAGCTCCGCCTCCTGGGTTCACGCCATTCTCCTGCCTCAGCCTCCAGAGTAGTGGGAACACTGGCGCCAGCCACCAAGTCTAACTTTTTTTTTTTTTTTTTTTTTTTTTAGTAGAGATAGGGTTTCACCGTGTTACCCAGGATGGTCTTGATCATGTGACCTCGTGATCTGCCTGCCTTGGCCTCCCAAAGTGCAGGCATTCCAGGCATGAGCCACCACGCCCTGCCGACATTTAAAATTTTTAAGAAACAAAAAGTTTCATCCTAGAATGCTATATTCACTGAAAATATCCTTCTAACATGAAGGAAAAATAAAGACTTTCCCAGACAACTGGAGTTGAGGGATTTCATCAACACCAGACCTGACCAAAAATCCGGCCACTGCACTCCAGCCTGGGTGACAGAGCGAGACTCTGTCAAAAAAAAAAAAAAAAAAAAATGCTAAAAGAGAGTTCTTCCATCAGACAGAAATGGAGGTCAATGATTAATGAGCAATAAGAAATCTTCTAAAGATATACAAATCTTCTGAAGGTACAAAAATTATGAGTAACAGTAGTGCATAGAAAAAAACATAAATTAATATAAAACTATAATTGTGTATAGAATATTCATATCTTAAGTAGAAAGACTAAAAGATAAACCTATCAGAAACAATAACTATAATTTTTTGAGAATTTGACAGTATAATAAGACATAAATAGAAACAATGAAAAGTTAAAAAGTAGAGAGTATGAGGATAATGTGTAGAGTTTTCTCTTTGCTTTTTCTTTGTTTATGGAATCAGTGTTCAGTTGTCATCAGTTTAAAAATAATGAGTTATAGGATACTATTTGCAAGCCTCAGGGTAATTTCAAAACAAAACCTTTAGCTAATCTAAGAAAAAGGATAAAAGGTCTAAATAAATAAAATCAGAGATAAAAGAGGAGACATTAAAACCAATACTATGGAAATTCAAAGGATTATTACAGGCTACTATGAAAAACCATATGTCAAGAAATTGGAAAACCTAGAAGAAATGGATAAATACCTAGAAAAATAAAATCTGCTAAGATTGAACCCTGAAGAAATGGAAAGCCTATAATGATCAAAAATGAGTAGTGAGATCAAAGACATAGTGTAAAGTCTTTCATCATAAAAAATCCAGGACCTGATGGTTTTGCTGCTAAATTTTACAAATCATTTAAAGAAAAACTAATACCAATTCTACTCAAAGTATTGCAAAAAATAAAGGAGAAGAAAATACTTGCAAACTCATCCTACAAAACCAGTATTATTCTGATACCAAAACCAGACCAGGATACATAAAAACAGAAAACTACAGGCCAATATTCCTGATGAATATTGATGCAAAAATCTTCAACAAAATACTAGCAAACCAAATTCAACAATACGTTAAAAAGATCATTCATCATGAAGAGAGATTTATCCCAGGGATGTAAGGATGGTTCAACAGATACAAATCAATCAATGTGATACATTATATCAATAAAATGAAGTTAGAAAACCATAATCATTTCAATTGACACTGAAAAAGCATTTGATAAAAGTCAACATCCCTTCATGATGAAAGAAAAAAATAACTCAAAAGACAGGGTAGAGAAGAAACATATACTTCAGATGCACAGCTAGTATAATGCTAAATGAGGAAAAAAATGAAACCATTTCCCATAAGATCTGGAACAAGACAAAGATACACACTTTCAATACTGTTATTTAATATAGTACTAGAAGTCCTTGCTAGAGCAATTAGATAAGAGAAAGAAATAAAGGGCATCAAAATTGGAAAGAAATAAGTCAAATTATCATTGTTTGCAGATGATATAATCTAATGTTTGGAACAAACACAAAGACTCCATCAAAAAATTGTTTAAATTGATTAAAAAATTGAGTAAATTTTCAGGATACAAAGTCAACATACAAAAATTAATAGTGTTTCTATATGTCAAAAATGAACTATCTGAAATATAAATCAAGAAAGTAATCTAATTTACATAGCTACAAATCCAATAAACTACTTAAAAATAAACTTAACTGAAGAAGTTAGAGATCTCCACAATGAAAATTATAAAACACTAATGCAAGAAATTAAAAAGGAAACAAAAGAATGGAAAAAATATTCCATGTTTAAGGATTGGAAGAATAACTATTGCTAGAATATCTACCAAGCAATAGTAGAATACTATCAAAGCAATCTAAACTACCAAAATGTCAATGAAATTCTTCACAGAAATATAAACAATAATCCTAAAATTTATTTGAAACTACAAAAGAACCAGAATAGCCAAAGCCATCTGGACCAAAAGAACAAAACAGGAGGAATCACATTACCAGATTTCCAATTATACTACAGCGCTATAGTAACCAAAACAGCATAGTACTGGTATAAAAAGAGACAGCCCAATAGAACAGAGTATAGAATCAGAAGTAAATCCATATATCTACAGTGAACTCACTTTGGACAAAGATGCCCAGAACATATTTGGGTTAAGCACAGTCTATTCAATAAATGGTACTGGGAAACCTGAATATGCACATGCTGAAGAATGAAACTAGGCCCCTATCTCTTATCACATACAAAAATCAAAATAGATTAAAGGCTTCAATCTGAGACCTTAACCTATGAAACTACTAAAAGAAAATGTTAGGGAAACTTTCTGGAACATTGTTCATGGAAAAGATTTCTTGAGTAATTACCCCACAGGCATAGGCAACGATAGCAAAAATAAACAAATGGGATCACATCAAGCTAAAAGGTTCTGCATAGCAAAGAAAACAATTAACAAAGTGAAGACACAACCTATATAATGGAAGAAAATATTTGCAAACTACCCATTTCACAAAGAATTAACAACCAGAATATGCAAGCAGCTTAAACAACTCAATAGAAAAAAAAAAAATCTAATAATCCAATTTTAAAATGGACAAAAGATCTAAATAGACATTTCTCAAAAGAAGACATATGAATGGCAAACAGGTGTATGAAAAGTTGCTCAATATTGCTGATCATCAGATAACGCTAATCAAAATTAAAATGAGATATCACCTCACCCCAGTTAAAATGGCTTTTATCCAAAAGTCAGGCAATAATAAATGATGGGGAGGATGTGAAGAAAAGGGAACCCTCATACACTGTTTATGGGAATGAAAATTAGTAAAGCCACTATGAAGAACAATTTGGAGGTTCCTCAAAAAGACTAAAAATACACTGCTGATAAGAATGTAAACTAGTACAACCACAATGAAAAATAGTGTGGAGAATCCTCAAAGGACTAAAGCAGAACTACCATTAGATCCAGCAATCTCATTACTGGCTATCTACCCAGAGGACAAGAAGTCATTATACAAAAAAGATACTTGCACATGCATGTTTATAGCAACAGAATTTGCAATGGCAAAAATATGGAACTAGTCCAAATGCCCATCAGTCAACAAATGGATAAAGAAATTGTGGTATATATATTTTTTCTTTATCCATTCATCTGTTGGAAATATATATATATTCCATCACACACACACACACAGACACACACACACACACACATATATATATATATATATGTGAGGGAATCCCACTCAGCCATAAAAAGGAACAAATTAATGACATTTGCAGCAGCATGGATGGAGACCATTATTCTAAGTGAAGTATCTCATAAATGTAATACTAAACATAGTATGTTCTCACTCATAAGTGGGAGCTAAGCTATGAAGATACAAAGGCATAATAATGATACAATGGACTTTGGGATCTCTGGGGAAAGATTGGGAGGGGGGTGAGGGATAAAAGACTACAAATTGGGTTCAGTGTGTACTGCTTGGATTATGGATGCATCAAAATCTCACAAATTACCAGTAAAGAACTTACTCACATAACCACATACCAGTTGTTCTCCAAAAAAACCTATGGAAATAAAATTTTTTAAAAAACAAAAAACTACCATATGATTAAGCATTTCTACTGCTAGGTATGTACTCAAAAGAAAGAAAATCAGTATATAGATAACAGACATATGCACTCCCACGTTTATTGCATCACTATTCACAATAGCCAAGATTTGGAAGCAATCTAAGTGTTCATCAAGAGATGAATGGATAAAGAAAATGTAGTACATATACACATTGGAGTACTATTAGTCATGAAAAAGAATGAGATACAGTAATTTGCAATGACATAAATAAAATGGTAAGACATTACATTAAGTGAAATATTTCAGGAACAGAAAGGCAAACTGCACATGTTCTCACTTATTTGTAGAATCTAAAAATTAAAACAATTGAACTCATAAAGATAGAGTAGAATGATGGCTACCAGAGCCTGGGAAATGTAGTAGAGGAAAGTGGGAATGGCTAATAGGTATCAAAATATAGAATAAATAAGATTTAATATTTGATAGCACAATAGGGTGACTACAGTCAACAATAATTTTTTGTACATATTTAAATAACTAAAAGAGTATAACTGGATTATTTGTTACACAAGGAGAGGATAAATGCTTGAGGTGATGAATACCATCGTATGTATTTATTCTGCATTTTGTGTTTGTATCAAAATAGCTCAAGTACCCCATAGAAATATATGCCTATTATGTACCACAAGAATTAGAAGTAAAGAAAACCAGTTCCAACAATATGCTTCCTACAAGAAACTCATCTCATTTTATGGATACACATAGACTGAAACTGAAAGAGTGAAAACAAAAATTCCATGGAAATGGAAACCAAAAGACAACAGAGGTAGCTACACTTATATAGGACAAAAAAAAAAAACCTTTACTTTTAAAATTGTTTGATACAAATTAGATATTATTTAACAATAAAGGGGTCAATTTATCAAGAGGACATAACAATTTTAAATATTTATTCCACCAACATAGGAACACCTATATACGTAAAACATATTTAAAATGGCCTGAGGGAGAGATTGACTACAACGCTATAATAGTAGGGAACTTCAGTACTCTATTTTCAACAATGGACAGATTATCCAGACAAAACTTTAATAAGAAAACATTAGACTTGAACAGTACTTTAGACCAAATGGATCTAATAGACACAGGCAGAACGCTGAATCAACAGCAAGAACATACAAATTATTCTGAAACATACACAGAACTTTCTCTGGGACAGACCCCATGTTCAGGGAACAGAAAAGCCTTGGCAAATTTAAGAAGACTGAAATTATAACATGTATCTTTTCTGATTATGATGGTATGAAACTAGAAATAAAAAATAGAAGAAATTTCAGAATATTCACAAGTACATGGAAATTAAACAACATGCTCCTGAACAACTAACAGGTCGATAAATAAATTAAATGAAAAGTTAAAAAGTTGTTGAGACTACTAATAAAATAAAAACACAACATATCAAAGCTTATGGAATATAGCAGAAGTAGTTTTAAGAGGAAAGTTTATAGCAATAAATGTCTACATCAAAAAGTAAAGCTTTCAAATAAACAACTGAATGTTATTTTTAAACATCTAGAAAAAGAACAAATTAAAGTTAAAGTTAGCAAAAGAAAGGAAATAATAAATATTAGAATAAAAAGAAATTAACTAGAAACTAGAAAAGCAATACAAATAATCAATAAAACTGAATCAGCTTTTTCAAACATAAAGAAACAACCAACCTTTAGCTAATCTAATTTAAAAAAAGATTAATAAAGTCAGAAGTGAAAGAGGAGACATTACACCTGATAGCACAAAAATATAAAGGATCACGAAAATTAGTATGAACAATTATACTCCAACAAATTAAACAACCTAGAAGAAATGAATAAATTACTAGAAACATGCAACCTACCAAGCCTGAATCATGAAGAAATAGAAAATCTAAACAGATCAATTATGAGTAAAACAATCGGATCTGTAATAAAAAACCTCCCATCAAAGAGAAGTTCAGGATCTGATGACTTTACTTCAGAATTCTACCAAACATTTCATGAACTAATAACAATACTTCTCAAACTCTCTAAAAAATTTAAAGAGTAGAGAATACATCCAAACTGTTTTTGGCCAGCATTACCCTCTGACCAAAGCCAGACAAGGACGTTACAAGAAAAGAAAATGACAGGCCAATATATTCAAGGAACATAGATGCAAAATTTATCAAAAAAACTAGTAAACCAAATTCAACAACACATTATATTTTTTAACACAAATACATCTTTTAAATGTTCAGCATTGCTAATTATTACAGAAATGCAAAGGAAAATAACAATGAGACATCATCTCACACCAGTCAAAAAGCTCTTGTTAAAATATAGAAGATAACAAATGTTGACAAAATGTGAAGAAAAAGGAAACCTTTTACATTCAGGAATGTGAATTAGTAACATTTGCATATGATATTGAATGCATACACTTTAAAGTATCAATATCATATGCAAATGACACTAGAAAGTATCAATATTTACATCTCTTTCTCCCCATTCTTGCTATGATCACTTTAGAGTTTGGGGCTAAAAAAATATTTTAAGTGATACTTCAAGGAAATATTAGGTCTTGTGCTAGAACATAGCCAGTAGCTATAAATATATTTCTCTCAGTTTACTGATTCGGCATCTCTCATTTTAAATTTTTAAAATAAAGAGCATCATCATCAAATTTTTTTTCCACAAAATTACAAAGCCCAAGCTTAAGGTTTTGGGGTTTTTTTCTAAAATGTTCTGCTGTGGAATCTAGAGCTATCCCTCTCTCTCAAAAATAACAACTTTTAAAAGCAGTTAAGATGAGAAACAGATACAACTTAATCTCTGCATAGTAACTTAAAAATCTAAGGAAGAACATAAATTTGCATCACAATTATAAATGATTTTGCATTTTTCCTTTAAATTTTTACATATATTTACTTCTGACTTCTAGCACCATTTGAGACACAGAATTCTTAATCTATCAAAATAAGATTATCATTTTCTTCAAGTTAATAATGTATAAATCTCAGATCACATAAAGTTTTTGTGCCTTACATGGGAAAAACTAATATTCTTTTATATCTTGGAGTTGGCTAACACAAACCAAAGATGTTGTAACAGTGAGCCTAACTTCTGAAAATATTTTAAAAGAATGGTGATATTTCAGTCCTATTGCATGTCTACCTTATGGCTTTGAAAAAAAAAATTAGAAGGAGGAGAAAGAGGAAGACAGGCAGGAGAAAAAGAAACAGAACATGACAGTTGAATAAACCTATTGTCCTCAACTGTCACTGAACCAAGAGACAGGCAACTTTGAGACAAGCTCAAATATTTCAGTAGAAATAACACACAATATTTGAACTAGAAAATTCCCAAGGATTTTTCTATTAGGAAATAATTCTCCATGAGTCTAATTGAGTGTCCAAGGACTTTCCACTGGGAGAAAATTCTCCAGGAATGTCTCATGTTTATGCACATTGATATGGTTTGGATGTCTCGCCGGAATCACATGTTGAAATGTAATCCCTAATGTTAGTGATGGGGCCTAGTGTGAGGTGATTGGATCATCAAGATGGATTTTTCATGTGTCGTTTAGCACCATCCCCTTTATATTGTCCTCATGATAGTGAGTGAGTTCTCATTAGATTTGGTCACTTAAAAGTGTGTAGCACCTCTCTGCCCTCTCTTGTTCCTGCTTTCATTGTGTGAAGTTCTTGCTCCCACTTTGCTTTCTGCCATGAGTAGCAGCTTGCTGAGGCCTCCTCAGAAGCTGATCAGATGCTAGCATCATGCTTCCTGTACAGCCTGCAGAACCATGAAACAATTGCACCTTTTTTATAAAATCAATTACCCAGTCTTGGGTATTTGTTTATAGCAATGTAAGAAAGGCCTAATACATATATCTTGCAAGAATAGGCACTGTATTAGTCTGTATTCATGCTGCTAATAAAGACATACCTGAGACTGGATAATTTATAAAGGAAAGAGGTTTAATTGACTCACTGTTTAGCATGGCTGGGGAAGCCTCAGGAAACATACAATCATGGTAGAAGGGGAAGCAAACGTTTCCTTCTTCACATTAAGAAGTGGTGGCAACAAGAAGAAGGGCAGAGTGAATGGGTGGTGAAAGACCCTTGCAAAACCTTCAAATATAATGAAAACTCACTGACTATCACAAGAACAGCATGGAGGTAACAACCCCCATGATTCAATTACCTCCCACTGGGTCTCTTCCACAACATGTGGGGATTATGCGAACTACAATTCAAGATGAGATTTGGATGGGAAGACAGCTAAACCGTATCAGGCATCAACAGACTCTGTTCCAGATTTTTGTCAAGAATGTTTGTACAATGAACAGTCTTAAAGGATTATGATAGTGTCTATCCCCAGACTAAAAAGGAAGTTTTGCTTATAGTCTGAAAATAGAGACAATGCCTCCTTTTGGAGCAATAGACTGAAAGGTTTACTGCCCATTATTAAAGATTCAGGTTTTTTAAACTCAGGGTTCCTCCCCTGTAACACAACCCATACATGTATAGATATCACGGACCTTCCACACATCACCCTGTAGGAATTTGGTTACAGGAATCTGGTACCGAAAAAATGTTGATACTCTAGCTACGCTATTAATAGTGTCCTTTGTCTCTGACCCAGGAGCCTTGTGTCTTCTGCCAGTGTGCATAAAACTGTGGCAAGTCTAAATTGCTATCTTACAAGTACATATCTCAGGCTTTTCAGAGTTCTTGACACATTCAGTTCTCCTTTCTTTCACAAAAAGTAAAGACAAAACAAGAGTAATATAGATGTGTCAATTGTCTGAAGGTGTTTGGCAAGTAATATAAATAAATGAAAAAGGTCAGGTGGAGATAGTTACAACATAGAGAATTCATTCCCTGTTTAAATGGGGCTATTGTCATTCTGATTGATTATTGGGGGCCCAGTTGCCACAATAATCAATAGGAATGCCAATAACCCCATTTAAACCAATATTGCCAGAGTTGTCTATTTTTTTGAGAAATTAAACTCTTGTTTTGTGAGTAGCACCTAAAATCAAAATGTTGGTTTTGATCAAAAACTAAAAAAAAAAAAATTCTAAAGCCTGTTGTGGGATCAATAAAATATGTCTATGGATCAGTACTGTCATGGATATTGCTACCGCAGTCTAGATGTTACATGTCAAAAGTCAAAGGTCTGGATTCTTCTACTTGTAGACTGCATAAAGTAATTCATTTATAAACTTTCTATAGTTTCTTTTATTTTAAAATAAGTTTCTCATTTGTAGAATACATAGAGTGGTACTTTCACAATTTGTTCTTTAGAATCAACCAGACTTTTGAGCAACTTTTGGGAGAGAACATGACAACAATCTACATAACAATAGAGAAATTCAGAAAAAAGAAACTAAACACTACAGTTGTTAGAATCAGACATAATTTTGCCTCCATGATCTGCCTTTGCAGAAATGAGGCCTGCAGTTTCAGGGGAAATTAAATACTGTATCTTGTTTATTGGTTATTCAATCAGATATGCACCACTGAGTCATTAACACTGTGTTTTAACTGCTCTGCATCTGCTGGCTAAAGATAAAGAAAAAGTATATTAAAATAAGATGTTAGTAAGAACATCAAAGATTGAATGAAAATTTGGGCTGCTATATTTTACAGCATAAAAATACCTAACTCTAGAATTTTCTCACAATTTGAATGTCCTATTTTGTATTGATGTTTTTGTGTAATAACCTCCCATATAACTCATGGAAATATTTGAGAATTTCATGAAAATCTATTCGGACTCTCAATCTGTAGAATTTAACAGAAGTTTGCTATCACTCTCAGTGATTATTTATTTTCTTCCCAAAGCCCTAAAGTCAAAAAGTGATATTTATAAAAAATAACAAAGAGGAAGAATGACATGGGAAATATATAGTTTAAAATAAATGCTACCTTAGGCAGAAAATTCAAATCCAGTGAAACTAAATGTTTTGTTTTTAAAATAATCTTGTGATCTGAGTTGTCATGTATATGAATGAACCAGCAAAATGGACTTTTGAAAATATTTTCAAGTATACTTTTTTCGTTCCAGTTGCACAGCTGCTGTTGTACTCCTCCTTGAAATTTTCTTCTTTCCCCTCCCTACATGTGCCTGCTCTTCCTTCAGATCTCAACTCAGTCAAGATCCCTGTCACCAAAAAGTTTTCTCTGACTTCCTTTATCTGCTCAATGCCTTTAATTCTTAGTACTGCCTGTCTTCTTTGTAGAACTTATCACAGTTGTGGTTATTGGAGTAATGTCTCTATTCTCTCTAGACTGTAAGACCCAATAAGACAGAATTTATTTTTGTTTTTGTTTCTCATTGAATCCTGAATTTTGAGAATTATTATTTACATGTGGTAGGTACTCGATTTAGTTGTAAAATACAGAATATGAATAAGCAGAGTCCAAAGTCTAATGTTCCAGTCCTAAATCTTCCACTAACAAGTGGCCACAGCCAATCGCTAAGTGTCTTCAACTGAAAAATAAAGAGTAAAACAATAGTGATGTTTTGATGTACATCAGCATTTTAAACAAGATAACAGTTGATATCTCCTTAGTCTCAGGCTGATAATTATATTTTTGTTTTGTTCTGGTTGAATGCTTTCAATATAATAGTAGTTTTATTATTTGCAACTAGTAAAAAGATTTTGCATTTATATTAAAATTCTAGGATACATTTCTATCAAACTAATCCAGAAATTTGAAAGAAGAGTACTAGAAATTTTCTACTTTAAAATTAAATCACTCAACTGTACTTTAAAACTGAATGTGTTTCTCAATTGGTAAATGTTCAATTTAGAAGTTCCGATTGAATAAGCCTTTCTGTTTAAATTGACAACATTTGGCAAAAAATATATTTTATAATATTATGAAATGTTCAATAAGGACATTCACTTCAGATATTCACTCAATATCATTACGTTTAGCATGGATTTGCATTTTCCACATCATCAGTGATGCTCAGGTTGTAAGCATAAATGCAGGAATTGGTAACCTTATATTTGTCAAATTAAACTCATTCATTTAAATTTTCAGTAAAGTTGTACAACCATATTATATTTTAAAAATATTTAATTTTAACCAGGAAAAAAAGATAGTTTTTTAAGTATTATTTGAAGGGTTTGTACCAGCACCTTGCCTCAAGATAGCTAATCAACTTCAATAAAAACAACAACAACAAAATATCACTCACTGCTCATATCATTAACCAATAACTGAAAGTCTCCAATTTAAAGTCACACTTTAGTAAAATTGTCAATTCGTTAAACAAAAGTGAGCTGAAGGATTTGAGAACAAGTGCAGCCTCAGAACTTCTACGCAAGTAGAATTGTGGGTAGAGGAATGAGGAGGGAAAATATCACTGGGAAAAAAGGTAACCAGGGATTTTCTTGCTTGAATTTGCTTTCCTATATCAAGTGTGTTTTTATTTGCATTGTATATTTACTTGAGAAAAAAAATAATGGAGATGTAACTATTTCATCTTTCAAAAGCAACTCCATGGTTCTGACATTGTACTAGTATCTTAATATGCCTATATTGATGGGATATACTCTAGTGACTTGAACACATTACAGTCAACTTTTAAAATAGCTTGAAGATATAATTAACAAATCATATAATTCATCCATTTATAAAGTGCATAATTCAATGGTTTTTAGTACACTCAGAGGGTTGTGTAACCATCACCATAATTTTAGAATATTTTTGTAATTCAACCCTATTTTTATTTTTTTGTTGTTTGTTCTTTTTTCTTTTCCTTTTTTCATTTCCATAGGTTTTTGGGGAACAGGTGGTGTTTGGTTACATGAGTAAGTTCTTTAGTGGTGATTTGTGAGATTTTGGTGCACCTATTACCTGAGTAGTATATACTGTACCCAGTGTGTAGTCTTGTATCCTACCCACATCCCACCCTTTCCCCCAAGTTCCCAAAGTCCAGTGTGTAGTCTTGTATCCTACCCCCATCCCACCCTTTCCCCCAAGTTCTCAAAGTCCATAGTATTATTCTTATGCCTTTTCATCCTCATAGCTTAGCTCCCACTTATAAGAACATATGATATTTGGTTTTCCATTCCCGAGTTACTTCACTTAAAATAACGGTCTCCAATTCTATCCTGGCTGCTGCAAATGTTGTTATTTTACTCCTGTTCATGGCTGAATAGTATTCCATTATATATAAATTTTATATTTTTTATATTTATTTTGTATATAAATATAAATTATACATATATACATATACATATATATTTATACATATATAAATATACATATATATTTATATATATAATATATGTATATATTTATATATATTTTTATCCCAGTACCATGCTGTTTTGGTGACTATGGCCTTATAGTATAGTTTGAAATCAAGTAACATAATGACTCCAGATTTGTTCTTTTTGCTTAGTCCTGCTTTGACTATGCAGGATCCTTTTTGGTTCCATATGAATTTTGTGATTGTTTTTTCTAGTTCTGTGAAGAATGATGGTGGTAGTTTTATTGGAATTGCATTGAATTTGTAGATTGTTTTGGCAGTATGGTCATTTTCACAATATTGATTCTACCCATTCATGAGCATTGGGTATATTTCCATTTGTTTGTGTCATCTATGATTTCTTTCAGAAGTGTTTTATAGCTTTTCCTTGTAGAGGTGTTTCACCTCCTTACTTATGTATATTCCTAAGCATTTCATTTTTTTGCAGCTATTGCAAATGGGGCTGAATTTTTTATTTCATTCTCTGCTTGGTCAGCGTTGGTGTATAGAAGAGCTACTGCTATGTGTACATTAATTTTGTATCTATAAACTTAGATGCATTCTTTTATCGGTTCTAGAAGCTTTCTGGAGGAGTCTTTAGTGTTTTCTATGTAAACAATCATATCATCAGCAAACAGTGACAGTCTGACTTCCTCTTTATCAATTTGGATGCCCTTTATAAATTTCTCTTGTCTGATTGCTCTGGCTAGGACTTCCAGTACTATGTTGAATAGAAGAAATGAGAGCGAGCATATTTGTCTTGTTTCAGTTATCAGAGGAAATGTTTTCACCTTTTGCCTGTTCGGCATTATATTGACTGTGGGTTTGTCATAGATGGCTATTATTACCTTAAGGTATTCCCCTTCTAGTCCGATTTTGCTGAGAGTTTCAATCATAAAGCAATGCTGGATTTTGTCAAATGCTTTTATCTGTGTCTTTTGAGATGATCGTGTAATTTTTGTTTTTAATTCTTTTTAGGTGGTGTATCACACTTATTGACTTGTGTATGTTCAACTATCCCTGCATCACTAGTATGAAATCCACTTCACAATGATGTATTATCTTTTTGATATGCTGTTGTATTCAGTTAGCTAGTATTTTGTTAAGGATTTTTGCATCCATATTCATGAGGGATATTTTTCTGTACTTTTCTTTTTTTGTTATGCCCTTTCCTGATTTTGTTATTAAGGTGATGCTGGCTTCATAGAATTATTTAGGGAGGATACTCTTTTTATCTTGTGGAAAGGTATCAAAAAGTACCAATTCTTTAAATGTCTGATAGAATTCAGCTATGAATCCTTCCAGGGTTCTGGACTTTTTTTGTTGGCAATTTTTAAATTTTAAATTAAAATTTCAATCTCACTGCTTCTTATTGGTCTATTCCACGTTTCTAATTCTTCCTGGTTTAAGCTAGGAGGGTTGTGTATTTCCTGGAATTTAGCCTCCTCCTCTAGGTTTTCTAGTTTATGTGCATAAAAATGTTCATAGTAGCCTTGAATGATCTTTTGTATTGCTGTGCTGTCATTGTATATCTCCCATTTTGTTTTTAATTGAGTTTATTTGTATCTTTTCTCTTCTTTTCTCAGTTAATCTCACTAATAATCATCAATTTTATTTATCTCTTCCAAGAACTGGCTTTTTGTTTCATTTATCTTTTGTATTCTGTTGTTGCTCTTTCTGTTGTTTCCATTTCATTCAGTTCTGCTCTGGTCTTGGTTATTTCCTTTCTTCTTCTGAGTTTTAATTGGGTTTGTTCTTGTTTCTCTAGTTACTTGAGGTGTGACCTACAGTTTGGCTCTTAGGTAGCCACACCCCTAGGAAAAAAGGGAGAGTACTACATCAAGGGAGCCCCCCATGGGACTAAAGAATCTGAACAGCAGCACTTGAGCCCCAGATCATCCCTCTGACATAACCTACTCAAATGAGAAGGAACCAGAAAAACAATTATGATAATATGACAAAATAAGATCTTATAACACCCTCAAAAAATCGCACTAGCTCACCTACAATGGAAAACTGGTGGTTAATAGCAGATTTCTCAGCAGAAACTCTATAAGCTACGAGGGATTGGGACCCTATCTTCAACTTCCTTAAACAAAACAGTTATCAGCCAATAATTTTGTATCCAGCAAAACTAAGCTTCATAAATGAAGGAAAGACAGTCTTTCAGACAAACAAATGCAGAGAGAAGGTGCCACTACCAAGCCAGCACTATAAGAACTGTTAAACGGAGCTCTAAATCTTGAAGCAAATCCTCAAAATACATCAAAATGGAAGCCCCTTAAAGCGTAAGTCTCATAGAACCTATAAAACAACAACACAATAAATTAAAAAAAAAAAACACGCAAGGCATTCAGACAACAAATAGCATGTTGAGTAGTATAGTACCTCATATCTCAGTACTAATGCTGAATGTAAATGGCCTAAATACTCCACTTAAAAGATACAGAATGGAAGCATAAATAAGAATTCACTAAGCAAGTATCTGCTGCCTTCAAGAGACTCACCTAATACATAAGGGCTCATATAAACTTAATGTAAAGAGGTGAAAAAAGGCATTCCATGCAAATGGACACCAAAAGCAAGCAGGAGCAGTTATTCTTATATCAGACAACACAAACTTTAAAGCAATGGCAGTTTAAAAAGAGACCAAGGGGGACATTATATAGTGATAAAAGGCCTTGACCAACAGGAAAGTATCACAATCCTAAATATGTATGCAATTAACACTGGAGCTGTCAAATTTATACAACATTTATTACTAGACCTGAGAAATGAGATAGACAGCAACTCAATAATAGTGGGAGACTTCACTGCTCCACTGACAGCACTAGACAGGTCATGAAGACAGAAAGTCAACAAAGAAACAATAGATTTAAACTGTACCCTAGAACAAATGAACTTAACAGATATTTTCAGAACATTCTACCCAACAACCACAGAATATAAATTCTATTCACCAGTGCTTGTAACATTCTACAAAATAGACCATATCATAGGCCACAAAACAAGTCTCAATAAATTTAAAAAAGTTGAAATTATATCAAGAACTCTATCTGACCACAGTGGAATAAAATTGGAAATCAACTCCAAAAGGAACCTTCAAAGCCATGCAAATACACAGAAATTATATAACCTGCTCTGGAATGATCATTAAGTCAACAATGAAATTAAGATGGGAATTAGAAACTTCTTTGAACTGAATGATAATAGTGACACAACCTATCAAAACCTCTGGGATACAGTAAAGACAGTGCTAAGAGGAAAGTTCATAGCCTTAAATGATTAGATTAAAAAGCCTGAAAAAAAAAAAACCACACACACAAATAGACAACATAAGGTCAACCCTATTTTTGAACATTAATGTAGCCACTCCAACTTTTTATCATTGCAGTTTGCATGAGAAATCTGTTCCTATACTTTTACTTTCAATTTATTTGTATTTTTGAATCTAAAGTGTGTCTCCTATGGATAACATATTGTTGGATCTTGATTCAATTAATTTTGGCCTTCTTTACAAGGATTGTTTTTGAGGTCAGTGTTTAAGGATTCTTACAATGTAAAGAAGGCTTTTTCTAGCTGCATATTTCCCTGGTTTTCTTTGGTAAACTTTCTGGTCCATGGTTTAGCTCTTATCTCTGATGAAGTTAACAGTCTCTTCTTAATGCTTTTCCCCACAAAATCCACTGTTTTTGAGAGCACCCTTAGGCTTGAATTTTCTCACACTCTTTTGCAAATAATGTCAGTTCCTTTGGAACAGCTGGAGCTCTTTTGTCTGCCTTGCCCCTATGTAAAAACATCTGGCTCACAAATCTGGAGCTGGGAGCAGGAAAAATGGCACATTGCTCTGAGTAACACCCCTACATTAGGAAGTGGGCACTAAATGTTGGAGAGTAGTGGTGTCCTCTGTTTTTCAGCTTACCTCTCCCAGCATGAAACCGCCACCAAAAAAGCAAGCTGAGGAGAGAGAAATCAGTTCTCATTATTCTTCACATACATGCCCAAACTACAGCCTACATTATATGAATGAAGGCTGGGTAAGAAAAGAAAGCCTACATCTTTTAGTGGCAGTATCCAGGAACTAAACTCTACAATAAGTAGCTGGGGATTGGGAAGAGAAATATTGATGCTCTGTCCTTTTTTTAGGAATATGCTGTAACTCTTCACAGGGCCTTATGTTCTTGGCAGCATCCACCTGGAGGGGAGTTTCTCTCCCATTGCTCTCAAAGAGGTGAAGGAGGGAGTGGGTTGTGATTCAAATGCCACAGGCTTGCTATTTCTCAGTTTTGGTTGATATTTTTAAATAAATTTTACTTAATTTGCTGTATTCCCATAAGACCATTCCAGAGAACTTAATTGATTATATTTTTTATAGTTTTTATCAGTTTCTCTGAGGAGCGAGTCTGTGATTTCCTTATACTGCCAATTACAGAAGTGGAGCTTACAATCAAGTTTTCTTTCTCTCTCTCTCTCTTTTTTTTTTTTTTTTTTTTTTGAGACAGAGTCCTTAGTTGCCCAGGCTGGAGTGCAGTGGCATGATCTTGACCCACTGCAACCACTGCCTCCCAGGTTCAAGCAATTTTTGTGCCTCAGCCACCTGAGTAGTAGTGTCTGGGATTACAGGCATGAGCCACCATGCCCAGCTAATTTTTTTGTATTTTTAGTAGAGATGGGGTTTCACCATGTTGCCCAGGCTGGTCTTAAACTTCTGGAGTCAAGTGATCCAATTGCCTTGGCCTCACAAAGTGCTGGAGTTACAGGAATGAGCCACTCACCTGGCCCACAGTCAAGTTTTCCATGACTCAAAATATTTGTGGTTCTCCTCGTCATCATTTATTGTACCATCAGTACTGATGATTACCAACTTATTTAAATACTAAGAATTTTACCTTTCATTTGTATGTATTTCAAATGTTGTATAAATAATTATTTTCTTCACAGTTGTTTTCACAAAAATCATATACCATGAAAATTTTAAAGCATACAGTTACCAAACATTAAAATTTCAAATAATCTTATTCTTCAATACGTAAAATATATGGATGTGTATTTATTCTTGCGTTCATCTGTGTTATACTATGTATAATGCAAGGGTACTAATTACAATTTTGTAGTAGCTTATGAGATGGGAGAGTTCCTTGTTCCCCTATGGAATTTGTAACTGGTGAGTGTGAGGTCTGTGAGCCCGAACCTGCAGTATACATCCAGATGGCTTGAAGCAACTGAAGAATCACAAAAGAAGTGAAAATGACCAGTTCCTGCCTAACTGATGACATTATCTTGTGAAATTCCTTCTCCTGGACAATAAGTCTCAAAAGAACCCCACCAAGCACCTTGTGACCCCTGCCCCTGCCTGCCAGGGAACAAACCCTTTGATAATTTGCCACTACCTACATAATCCTACAAAACTGCCCCACCACTATCTCCCTTTGCTGACACTCTTTTTGGACTCAGCCCACCTGCACCCAGGTGATTAAAAAGCTTTATTGCTCACATGAAGCCTGTTGGTGGTCTCTTCACAGGGACGTGCCTGACATTTGGTGCCATGACTCAGATCAGGGGAACTGAGATCAATCCCCTGCCCTCCTGCTCTTTGCTCAGTGAGAAAGATCCACCTATGACCTCGGGTCATCAGACCAAACAGCCCAAGAAACATCTCACCAATTTTATATCAAGTAAGCAGTCTCTTTTTACTCTCTTCTCCAACCTCTCTCACTATCCCTCAACCTCTTTCTCCTTTCAATTTTGGCACCACTGTTCAATGTCTCCCTTCCCTTAATTTCAGTTTCTTTCCTTTTCTGGTGGAGAGAGAGGAGATGCTTTTTATCTGTGAACCCAAAACTCTGCGCTGGTCACGGACTCGGGAAGACAGTTTTCCCTTGGTGTTTAATTACTGTGGAGATGCCTGCCTGACTATTAACCCAAATTTCAGAGGTGTCTGATCACCACAGGGATACCTGCCTTGATACTTCACCTTGGTGGCAAGCACCACCTCCCCTGGGTGGCAAGTACCAACCTCCTCCCTCCTCCATGTCTCTACCCTCTCTTTCCTCTGGGCTTGCCTCCTTCACTAGGGGCAAACTTCCACCCTCCATTCCTCCTTTTTCTCCCTTAGCCTGTGTTCTCAAGAACTTAAAACCTCGTCAACTCACACCTGACCTAAAACCTAAATGCCTTATTTTCTTCTGCAATACTGCTTGACCCCAATGAAAACTCGGCAATGGTTCCAAATAGCCAGAAAATGGCACTTCTGATTTCTCCACCCTATAAGATCTAGGTAATTCTTGTTGTAAAATGGGCAAATGGTCTGAGGTGCCTGACATCCAGGCATTCTTTTTTACATCAGTCCCTCCCTAGTCTCTGCTCCCAATGCAACTCATCCCAAATTTTTCTTCTTTCTCTCCTGTCTGTTCCTTCAGTCTCCACCCCAAGCTCTGCGTCTTTGAGTCCTCCTTTTACAGACCCATCTGACCTCTCCCCTCTTCCCCAGGCTGCTCCTTGCCAGGCTGACCCAGGTCCCAATTCTTTCTCAGCCTCCAATCCCCCACCTATAATCCTTTTATCACCTCCCTTCCTCACACCCAGTCTGGCTTACAGTTTCATTCCATGACTAGCCTTCCCCACCTGCCCAATAATTTCCTCTTAAACAGGTGGCTGGAGCTGAAGGTATAGTCAATGTTAATGCTCTTTTTTTTTTTTTAATCTGGCATCTCCAAAAATCAGTTAGCGTTTAGGCTCTTTTTCATCAAATATAAAAACCCAGCCCAATTCATGGCCCATTTGGCAACAACCTTTAGAAGCTTTACTGCCCTAGACCCAGAGGGGCTAGAAGGCCGTCTTATTCTCAATATACATTTTATTACCCAATCAACTCCCAACATTACAAAAAGTTGCAAAAATAGATTCCGGCTCTCAAACCCCACAACAGGACTTAATTAACCTCACCTTCAACGTGTACAATAATAGAGAAGAGTTGCAATTACTTGCCTCCACTGTGAGACAAACCCCAGTCACATCTCCAGCACACAAGAACTTCAAAACAGCTGAACCACAGTGGCCAGGCATTCCTCCAGGACTTCCAACCCCAGGATCTTGCTTCAAGTGCTGGAAATCTGGCCACTGGGCCAAGGAATGCCTGCAACCCGGGATTCCTCCTAAGCCATGTCCCATCTGTGTAGGACCTCACTGGAAATCAGACTGTCCAACTTGTCCAGTAGCCACTCCTAGAGCCCTGGGAACTCTGGCCCAAGGTTCTCTGACTGAGTCCTTCCCAGATCTTCTCAGCTCAGCGGTTGAAGACTGATGCTGCCCAATTGCCTCAAAAGTCTCCTGGACTATCACAGATGTTTTGGGTAACTCTAAAAGTAGAAATTAAGTCTGTCCCCTTCTTAACCAATACAGAAGCTACCCACTCCACATTACCTTCTTTTCAAGGGTGTTTCCCTTGCCTCCATAACTGTTGTGGGTATTGATGTCCAGACTTCTAAATCGCTTAAAACTTTCCAACTCTGGTACCAACTTGGACAACATTCTTTTATGCACTCCTTTTTAGTTATCCCAAACTTCCCAGCATCCTTATTAGGTTGAGACATTTTAACAAAATTATCTGCTTCCCTGACTATTCCTGGGCTACAACCATACCTCACTGTCACCATTTTCCCCAGTTCAAATCCTCCTTCACATCTTCCCCTTGTGTCACCTTACCTTAATCCACAAGTATAAGATACCTCTAATCCTACCTTGGCAACTCATCATGCACCCCTTATCATCCCATTAAAACCTAAATACCCTTAACCCACTCAATGCCCATATCCCATCCCACAGCAGGCTTCAAAAAGTTTAAAGCCTGTTATCACTTGCCTGCTACAGCATGGGCTTCTAAAGCCTATAAACTCTCCTTACAATTCCCCCATTTTACCTGTCAAAAAACTGGACAAGTCTTACAGGTTAGTTCAGGATCTGTGCCTTATCAACCAAATTGTCTTGCCTATCCACCCTGTGGTGTCAAACACATATATTCTCCTATCCTCAATACCTCCCTCCACAACCCATTATTCTGTTCTGGATCTCAAAGATGCTTTCCTTATGATTCCTTTACACTCTTCATCCCAGCCTCTCTTTGCTTTCACTTGGACTGACCCTGACACCCATCAGTCTCAGCAACTTACCCGGGCTGTACTGCCACAAGGCTTTAGGGACAGTCTCCATTACTTCAGTCAAGTACTTTCTCATGATTTACTGTCTTTCTGTCCAACTACTTCTCAACTTATTAAATATTTTGATGACCTTCTACTTTATAGCCCCTCCTGAAAGTATTCCCAAAAGGATACTCTCCTACTCCTCCAACATCTATTCTCAAAAGGATATCTTGTATCCTCCTCCAAAGCCCAAATTTCTTCCTCATCCATTACCTATCTTGGCATAATTATTCAAATAAAAACATATGTGCTCTCCCAGCTGATCATGCCCAGATAATCTCCCAAATCCCAAGTCCTTCTACAAAGCAACAACTCCTTTCCTTCCAAGGCATGGTTGGATACTTTTGCCTTTAAATACCTGGCTTTGCTATCCTGACTAAACCATTATCCTAACTCACAAAAGGAAACCTAACTGACCCCATAAATCCTAACTCCTTTCCCCACTCCCCTTCCCATTCCAAAAAAAAAAAAAAAAAAAAAAAAAGCCCTAAAAGCTGCTCCCACACTAGATCACCCTAACTCATCCCTTCCATTTTCATTACACACAGCCAAAGTACAGGGCTGTGTGGTCAGAATTCTTACACAAGAGCCAGGACTGCACCCTGTAGCCTTTCTTTCCAAACA
>NW_012101264.1:112267-159312 GCF_000951045.1 Mandrillus leucophaeus | reverse complement strand
CCCCATAAATCCTAACTCCTTTCCCCACTCCCCTTCCCCATTCCAAAAAAAAAAAAAAAAAGAAAACAGCCCTAAAAGCTGCTCCCACACTAGCTCTCCCTAACTCATCCCAACCATTTTCATTACACACAGCCAAAGTACAGGGCTGTGTGGTCAGAATTCTTACACAAGAGCCAGGACTGCACCCTGTAGCCTTTCTTTCCAAACAACTTGACCTTACTGTTTTAGCCTAGCCCTCATGTCTGCTTGTGGTGGCTGCTGCTGTTTTAATACTTTTAGAGGCCCTCAAAATCACAAACTATGCTCAACTCACTCTCTACAGTTCTCATAACTTCCAAAATATATTTTCTTCTTCACACCTGATGCATATACTTTCTGATCCCCGGCTCCTTCAGCTATACTCACTCTTTGTTGAGTCTCCCACAATTACCATTGTTCCTGGCCCAGACTTCAATCTGGCCTCCCACATTATTCCTGATACCACTCCTGGCCCCCATGACTGAATCTCTTTGATCCACCTGACATTCTCTCCATTTCCTCATATTTCCTTCTTTCCTGTTCCTCACCCTGATCACACTTGGTTTATTTATGGCAGTTCCACTGGCCTAATTGTCACTCACCAGCAAACGCAGGCTATGCTATCATATCTTCCACATCTATCCTTAAGGTTTCTGTTCTGTTTCCCTCCACTCTCAGAAAGCCAAACTCATTACCTTAACTCAGGTCCTCACTCTTGCAAAGGACTACACATCAATATTTATACTAATTCTAAATATGCCTTCCATATCCTGCACCACCATGCTGTTATACAGGCAGAAAAAAATTTCCTCACTACACAAGGGTCCTCCAATCCTTAATGCCTCCTTAATAAAAACTCTTAAAGTTGCTCTACTTCCAAGGAAGCTAGGGTGATTCACTGCAAGGGCCATCAAAAGGCATCAGATCCCACCTCTCATGGCTACGCTTATGCTAATAAGGTAACTAAAGAAGCAGTTAGTCTTCCAACTTATATCCCTCATGGCCAGTTTTTCTCTTCATCTTTTCACTTTACATTTCCAGCTTTGCCTTACAAAAGGTCTCTTCTTCCTCTGTGGCTCCTCCACCTACCTGTGTTTACCTGCTAATTGGACAGGCACATGCACACTAGTTTTCCTTCTCCCAAAATTTAGTTTGCAAAAAGGACCAGCTTCCTCTTCCCCTCATGACACCAACACTTCACCACTATTTTGTTTTATTTTTCTTATTAACATAAAAAGACAGGAATAGGCTTCGACTTACTCACTGCTAAAAAAGGAGGACTCTGTATATTTTTAAATGAAGAGTGTTGTTTTTACCTAAATCAATCTGGCCTGGTATATGACAACATAAGAAAAAAAACCTGCAAGGATAGAGCCCAAAAACTCACCAACCAAGCAAATAATTACACTGAACCCTCTTAGGCACTCTCTAATTGAATGTCCTGAATCCTCCCATTCTTAGTCCTTTAATACCTGTTTTACTACTTCTCTTATTCAGACCTTGTGTCTTCCGTTTACTTCCTCAATTCATGCAAAACCACATCCAGCCCATCACCAATCATTGTATAAGACAAATGCTCCTTCTAACAACCCCACAATATCACACCTTACCCCAAAATCTTTCTTCAGTTTAATCTCTCCCACTCTAGGTTCCCATTTCAGCCCTAATCCTGCTTGAAGCAGCCCTGAGAAACATCACACATTTTGTCTCCATACCACCCCCAATAATTTTTGCTGCCCCAACACTTCACTATTTTGTTTTATTTTTCTTATTAATATAAGAAGACAGGAATGTCAGGCCTCTGAGCTCAACCCTGCACGTATACATCCAGATGGCCTGAAGCAACTGAAGAATCACAAAAGAAGTGAGGGGCCAGTTCCTGCCTTAACTAATGACATTATCTTGTGACATTCCTTCTCCTAGACAATGAGTCTCAGAAGCCCCCTGCCAAGCACCTTGTGACCCCTGCCCCTGCCCACCAGAGAACAACCACTTTGACTGTAATTTTCCACTACCTACACAAATCCTATAAAACTGCCCCACCCCTATCTCCCTTTGCTGACTCTCTTTTCAGACTCAGGCCACCTACACCCAGGTGATTAAAAAGCTTTATTGCTCACATAAAGCCTGTTTGGTGGTCTCTTCACATGGACATACATGACAGTTGGGGTGGGGGGTGGTGGCTCCTTTTGCTCTGCCAGAGCTCAAACTCTTTGCAGGATGGGGGGCATGCAGGTGAGTGGGTACAGGAGCCTTCATGAGTGCGTTTGGGTGCCAGCAGGAACAAATCCCTTATGGCCTATAACATCATCTAGCACTTGCTCTTGACTTCTGAAGCCCCAGAGGGCGTGTATTACAAACAATGGTCTTTTAGCCATTACCATCCGTAGATGGCTAAGGGTTAACCCATGCAGTGGAAAGTCAAGGTGACAGCCTTTTACACCCTGCCCTCTTGGTACCCAGTTCTTGTTCAGTGTCCAGGAATAACCACGTTGCATGAATGGTTTGAAAGGTGGTGAATGTGGAGGATTTTATTAATCAGTGGAAGTGGCTGAAAGGGAGCTGGAAAGGGGATGGTGTGGGAAGAAAGTGATCTTTCCCTTAAGCTCAGCTGTCTCCTTCCAGGCACCTCTCCAAAGTTGTGCTGTCTGAAGTTGTCATGTGTGTCTATAGTCTCTGATGTTCAGTGGCTTATTCTCCACTCAATGTTCAGCTGCTTGTCTCAGCCAGCTGAGGTTTGGGGTTTATATGGACACAGGATGGGGGGCGGGGAAGGCCAAAATGTAACATTTGGGAAGGAAAACAGGGATAAATGTTCTCATTTAGAACCGTGGTTTCCAGGCCTGTGGGTGGGGCCTTTGAAAGGGAACAACCCTCTTCTACCCAGCATTTCCCTGCCTCCTGTCTGTATCACTTACAAGTTTAAGATATTTGTAGCAAAGTCATCCATTTAAGATAACTGCCTGTCTTTGCTATACCTGTGACTTACTTTGAATTATTTTTAAAAATTTCATTGCTATATTTAAATATTTCACAGAAATTCTTGATGATAGTAAGCTCTTCAGTTTACAAAGAAAGAAGTCAGTGAAATCTGTTTTTATTCATTCTGCTTTGTTTCTGGTTGAAATTGTAGTTTTGGAGCAAATGACCTCAGAATTACTTTGCAAAATTTTGCTACATGAAATACACAAAATAATGGACTATTTGATTATACAGTAATTGACCTACAAAAATGAACCCCATACGCTAAGTGAAAATTATCTTTGACTTTTGCATGATACTTTTTTTAATGGAGTGTGGACTGGTTGGTTGATTTTGTTCCATTTTCTTGTTGCTGTTGTTTTGTTTTGTTCTGTTTTGTTTTGTTTTGTCTTGACACAGAGACATAATTTCGTACATGACTGTCAGTCTGGTCCACACTAATTGAAGAATTAGTTTGTCTTGAGCTGATTAGTCTTATCACACTGACTTTCTAATTTTTTTCTAATATCCTCTTCTCAATCAGTTGTCCATTTACAATTTCAAAGGTATTTTATCTCACTTGAAATGAAATAAACATATATAAGCAAAAAGAAACAAAAATAAAAAAAAGTGTAACCAAAAAATCTTTTAATCTTAAAACACAAACAATCAAAGAATGAGCAAGGATGACTGGCAAGGTGGCCAAATAGAAACCACTCCAGTCTGCAGCTCCCAGCGAGATCAACACAGAAGGTGGTTGATTTCTGCACTTCCAACTGCAGTACCTGGCTCATCTCACTGGGACTGGTTAGACAGTGGATGCAGCCTACGGAGGGTGAGCAGAAGCAGCATGGGTTGTTGCCTACTGGCAAAGCACACGAGGTTGGGGAGCTCCCTACCCTAGCCAAGGGAAGCCATGAGGGACTGTGCCATGAGAAACAGTGCTATCTCGCCCTGATACCATGCTTTTCCCGTGGTCTTCACAACCTGTGGGCCAGGAGATTCCCTCAGGTAGCTACACCACCAGGGTCCAGGGTTCTAAGCACAAAACTGGGTGGCAATTTTGTCAGATGCTGAGCTAGCTCTACAGGAGTTTGGTTTTTTTGTTTGTTTGTCTTTTGTTTTTTTTTTATATCCCAGTGGTGCCTGGAATGCCAGCAGGACAGAACCCTTCACTCCCCTGGAAAGGGGGCTAAAGCCAGGGAGCCGAGTCATCTAGCTC
Source organism: Mandrillus leucophaeus (assembly GCF_000951045.1). NCBI lineage: Eukaryota > Metazoa > Chordata > Mammalia > Primates > Cercopithecidae > Mandrillus > Mandrillus leucophaeus. The sequence continues at coordinate 155,111 of NW_012101264.1, read as the reverse complement.
AGTGGATCCCACCCCGACAGAGCCCAGCAAGCTAAGATCCACTGGTTTGAAATTCTCGCTACCAGCACAGCAGTCTGAAGTCAACCTGAAATGCTCCAGCTTGGTGGGGGAAGGGGCATCTGCCGTTACTGAGGCTTGAGTAGGCAGTTTTCCCCTTGCAGTGTAAACAAAGCCACTAGGAAGTTCAGACTGGGTGGAGCCCATCCCAGCTCCTCGAAGCCACTGTAGCCAGACTGCCTCTCTAAATTCCTCCTCTCTGGGCAGGGCATCTCAGAAAGAAAGGCAGCAGCCCCACTCAGGGGCTTATAGATAAAACCCCCATCCACCTGGGACAGAGCACCTGAGGGAAGAGGCAGGTGTGAGTGCAGCTTCAGCACACTTAAACCTGCCTACTGCGGGCTCTGGAGAGCCAGCACAGTGCTTTAGCTCTGCTAAGGGACAGACTGTCTCCTCAAGTTGGTTCCTGACCCCCATGCCTCCTAAGTGAGAGACACCTCCCAGCAGGAGTTGACAGACACATCATACAGGACACCTCCAGCTGGCATCTGGTGGGTGACAGTCTGGGAAGCTTCCAGATGAAAAAGCAGGCAGCAATTTTTGGTGTTCTGCAGCCTCTACTGATGATACCGAGGCAAACAGGATCTGGAGCAGACCTCCAGGAAGCTCCAGCAGACCTGCAGCAGAGGCGCCTGACTGTTAGAAGGAAAACTAACAAACAGAAAGCAATAGCAACAACATCAGCATCAACAAAAAGGACGTCCTTGCAAAAACTCCATCTGAAGGTCACCAACATAAAAGACCAAAAATGGATAAGTCCATGAAGATGAGGAAAAACCAACACAAAAAGACTGAAAATTTTTAAAACCACAATGCCTCTTCTCCTCCAAAGGATCACAACTCCTCGCCAGCAAGGCAACAAAACTGGATGAAGAATGAGTTTCCATATTGACAGAAATAGGCTTCAGAGGTGGATAATAACCAACTCCTTTGAGCTAAAGGAGCATGTTTTAACCCAATGGACAGCAGCTAAGAACCTTGATAAAAGGTTACAGGAACTGCTAACTAGAATAACCAGTTTAGAGAAGAACATAAATGAACTGATGGAGCTAAAAAACACAGCGTGAGAACTTCATGAATCATACGCAAGTATCAATAGCCAAATTGATCAAGTGGAAAAAAGGATATCTGAGATTGAAGATCAACTTAATGAAATAAAGTGTGAAGACAAGATCAGAGAAAAAAAGAATAAAAAGGAATAAACAAAGTCTCCAAGAAATATGGGACTACGTGAAAAGACCAAACTTACGTTTTATTGTTGTATCTGAAAGTGATGGGAAAAACGGAACCTAATTGGAAAACACACTTCAGGATATTATCTAGCAGAACTTCCCCAGCCTAGCAAGACAAGCCAACATTCAAATTCCAGAAAATACAGAGAACACCACAAAAATACTTCTCAAGAAGAGCAACCCCAAGACACATAATTGTCAGATTTACCAAGGTTGAAATGAGGAAAAAATGTTAAGGGCAACCAGAGAGAAAGGTCAGGTTATCCATGAAAAGAAGGTTATCAGACTAACAGCAGATCTCTCTGCAGAAACCCTTCAAGCCAGAAGAGAGTGGGCGCCAATATTCAACATTCCTAAAGAAAAGAATTTTCGATGCAGAATTTCTTATCCAGCCAAACTAAACTTCATAAGTGAAGGAGAAATAAAATCCTTTACAGACAAGCAGATGCTGAGAGATTTTTGTCACCACCAGGCACGCCTTATAAGAGCTCCTGAAGGAAGCACTAAATATGGAAAGGAAAAATCAGTAACAGTCACTGCAAAAACATACCAAAATGTAAAGACAATTGACGCTATGAAGAAACTGCATCAACTAATGAGAAAAAAAAAAACAGCTAGTATCATAATGACAAGATCAAATTCACACATAACAATATTAACCTTACATGTAAATGGGCTAAATACCCCAATTAAAAGACACAGACTGGCAAATTGAATAAAGAGTCAAGACCCATCAGTGTGCTGCATTCAGGAGACCCATTTCATGTGCAAAGACACACATAGGCTCAAAATAGAGGGAAGGAGGAATATTTACCAAGCAAATGGAAAGAAAAAAAAAAAAAAAAAAAAGAAAGAAAGAAAAAAAAGCAAAAAAAAGCATGGGTTACAATTCTAGTCTCTGATAAAACAGATTTATACCAACAAATATCAAAAAAGACAAAGAAGGAGATTATACAATGATAAAGGGATCAATGCAACAAGAAGAGCTAATTATCCTAAATATATATGCATGCAATACAGAAGCACCAAGATTCATAAAGCAAGTTCTTAGAGACCTACAAAGAGACTTGGACTCCCACACAATAATAGTGGGAGACTTTAACACCCACTGTCAATATTAGACAGATCAATGACACAGAAAATTAACAGGATATTCAGGACTTGAATTCAGCTCTGGAACAAGGGAACCTAATAGACATCTACAGAACCGTCCACCTGAAATCAACAAAATATACATTTTTCTCAGCACCACATCCCACTTATTCTAAAATTGACCACATAATTAAAAATAAAACACTCCTCAGCTAATGCAAAAGAACAGAAATCATAACAGTCTCTGAGACCACAGTGCAATCAAATTAGAACTCAGGATTAAGAAACTGACTCAAAACTGCACAACTATATGGAAACTGAACAACCAGCTTCTGAACGACTACTGGGTAAATAATGAAATTAAGGCAAAAATAAGTAAGTTATTTGAAACCAATGAAGACAAAGACACAATGTACCAGAATCTCTGGGACACAACTAAAGCAGTGTGTAGAGGGAAATTTATATCACTAAATCCTCAAATGAGAAACCTGGAAAGATCTAAAATTGATGTCCTAATATCACAATTAAAAGAACTAGAGAAGCAAGAGCAAACAAATTCAAAAGCTAGAAGACAAGAAACAACATCAGAGCAGAAGGAGATACAGAACTGAAAAACCCTTCAAAAAAAAAAGTCAATGAATCCAGGAGCTGGTTTTTGAAAAGATTAACAAAAGAAAGATTGCTAACCAGACTAATGAAGAAAAGAGAGAAGAATCAAATAGACACAGTAAAAAATGATAAAGGGGATATCACCACCGTTCCCAGAGAAATACAAACTATCTTCAGAGAATACTATAAACTCCTCTATGCAAATAAACTAGAATCTAGAAGAAATGGATAAATTCCTGGACACATACACCTTCCCAGTATTAAACTGAAAGAAGTCGAATCTCTGAATAGAGCAACAACAAGTTCTAAAATTGAGGCAATAATTAATGGCCTACCAGCCAAAAAAAGTCCAGGACCAGACGGATTCATGGCCAAATTCTACCAGAGGTACAAAGAGGAGCTGGTACCATTCCTTCTGAAACTATTCCAAGCAATAGAAAAAGACGGACTCCTCCCTAACTCATTTTATGAGGCCAGCATCATCCTGATACCGAAACCTGGAAGAGAGACAACAAAAAGAAGAAAATTTCAGGCCAATATCCCAGATGAACATTGATGTGAAAATCCTCAATAAAATACTGGCAAACAGAATCTAGCAGTACATCAAAAAGCTTATCTACCACAATCAACTCGGCTTCATCCCTGGGATGCAAGGCTGGTTCAACATATGCAAATCAATATATGTAATCCATCACATAAACAGAACCAATGACAAAAACCACATGATAATCTCAATAGATGCAGAAAAGAACTTCAATAATATTCAACACCTCTTCATACTAAAAACACCCAATGAACTACGTATTGATGGAACGTATGTCAAAATAATAACAGCTATTTATGACAAACCCACAGCCAATATCATAGTGAATAAGCAAATGCTGAAAGCATTCCTTCTGAAAACCGGCACAAGACAAGGATGCACTCTGTCACCACTCCTATTCAACATAGTATTGGAAGTTCTGGCCAGGACAATCAGGCAAAAGAAAGAAATAAAATGTATCCAAATAGGAAGAGACAAAGTCAAATTGTCTCGGTTTGCAGATGACATGATTGTATATTTGGAAAACCCCATCGTCTCAGCCCCAAAACTCAAGGTGATAAGCAACTTCAGCAAAGTCTCAGGATGCAAAATCAATGTGAAAAATCACAAGCATTCCTATACACCAATAATAGACATACAGAGAGCTAAATCATGAGTGAAGTCCCATTCACAATTGCTACAAACAGAATAAAATACCTAAGAATACAACTTACAAGGGATGTAAAATCAGGAAACAACAGATGCTAGTGAGGCTGTGGAGGAATAGGAATGCTTTTACACTATTACTTGGAGTGTAAGTTAGTTCAACCATTCTGGAAGACAGTATGGTGATTGCTCAAGGATGTTGAACCAGAAATACCATTTGACCCAGCAATCCCATTACCAGCTATACATCCAAAGGGTTATAAATCATTTTACTATAAAGACACATGCACATGTATGTTTATTGCAGCACTATTCACAATAGCAAAGACTTGGAACCAACCCAAATGCCCATCAATGATAGACTGGATAAAGAAAATGTGACACATTTATACCATGGAATACTATGCAGCCATAAAAAAGGATGAGTTCACGTCCTTTGCAGGGACATGGATTAAGCTGGAAACCATCATTCTCAGCAAACTAACACGGAAACAGAATACTAAACACCACATGCTCTCACACATTAGTGGGAGTTGAACATTGAGAACCCATGGACACAGGGACGGGAAAATGACACACTGGGGCCTGTTAGGGGGTGGGGGGAAAGGGGAGGGATAACATCAGGAGAAATACCTAATGTAGATGACAGGTTGATGTGTGCAGCAAACCACCATGGCATATGTATACCTATGTAACAAACCTGCACATTCAGCATATGTATGCAAGAACTTTAAGTATAATAGAAAAATGAGCAAAAGCCTTAACAGATGCCTTACAAAAAATGGTATATAAAAGGCCATATACCTGCAAATCCTCAGTATTATTACTCAGAGAAAAACGCAAGTTAGAACCATGAGATACCAACACATCCTCAAAAATGGCTAAAATTAAAACATTTAGTTGACATCATAAAATGCTGGCTAGGGTGTGGAACCACCAAAACCCTTGTATATTTCTGGTGGGAGTATAAACATTTTTTAACACATACTTACTTAAAACAAATTAACAAACATTCATTTAGCAAAAATTATATGCCAGACACCATCCTGGTCATTGAGAATACAAAGTTAAAAGGTTGACTTCAGGGTAACAAATGAGATAGAAATAAAAACATGTGGTAACAGTATAGATTGATAAGTTCTGTGATGTGGTGAGTATAGGAGATTGTGGAAGCTATTTTGTGGGGAAAAATGCATAAGATTGGTGCTAACTATCCCTTAAATGTTTGCTAGATTCCCCAAGTAAAGCCATCTTGGGTTTGAAATTTTTTGTGTGGGAAGATCTTTAATTACAAAGTTAATTTCTTTTAAAACTAAAGGAACTAAAGAGCTATTTGGATGTTTCTACATTCTATTATATAAGTTTTGGTAGTCTGTATCTTTTAAGAAATTTCTTTACTTTAACTAAGTTATCAAATTTATTATAAAATTTTTCATAATGTTCCTTATTACCCCTTATGTCATAAGCTCTAAAGTGATATCTCTTCTTTTATTCCTGCATTACTAATTTATATTTCCTTACTTTCTATTTATATCTGTCTAGCTAGGAGTTCTCCAGTACTTTCTTCTTTGATAAATGGCTTATTTAGAAGTGTGTTGCTTGATTTCAATTATTTGGGGATGTTTCATATGTCTTTTACTATTAATTTCTAACTTAATATCATTGTAGTCAGAGATTTCAATCTTATAGAGCATGTTCAATTCACTAATGCTATCAGTGAATATTTCACTTGGGGAAAAAAAAAACACATTCTGCAGTTGTGTGGCTGCAGTGGTTTACAGCAATTTGGTTGAGTAGGTTGATTATGTTGTCCAAGTCTTCTATATACTTACTAAATTTTTGTCTACTCCTGTTAATTACTAAGAGAAGAATGTTAAAATTTCCAACTGTAATTTTGGATTGTTTTATTTTTCCCTTCAATGCCCCCAGTTTTCCCTTTGTGGATGATACATTTAGAATTATTATATCTTCTGGATGAATTAGTATAGTCAGTCTCACTTTTTTAACAGTGTTTGTATGGTACATATATTTTTTTACTTTTTACTTTCAATCTGTTTTTAAATTCTGTTTAGTAGGTTTATCTTATAAACCGCAAATAATATGGAACTTTTTCAAATTAAAATGTCTTTCTTTTAACAGGAATGGCTACATCATTTACATATAATGCAATTACTGGCATTTATTTAAGTAACACCATGTTGAAACTTGACTGTAATTATCCCAGCTATTCTTTATTCCTTTTTTTCTCATTTTCTGACTTTTTAGATTATTTGAATTATTTGTATATTCCATTTTATGTTCCCTATTTATTTTTAAACTGTACCTTTCTGTGTCTTTTTTTTGTTTTAGTTATTATGCTGAGGTTCACAATAGACATCTTAAATGTATCATAATTTACCTTCAAATAATGTTATATAATTCTGCATGCAAGAACTTTATAATAATACACTTTCATTTATCCCCTCCCTATTCATTTTGGTAATGTTTTTACAATTTTTTTTCTACACACGAGATAGATCTTAGAGTACATTGTTACACTAATTATCTATTAAATAAATTAACAACTCATAAAAATATTTTATTGCCTGCATATTGACTATGTCTGGAATTATTTATTTCTTCACATAGTTCAAGTTTCCATCTGGTATCATTTTCCTTCTTCCAGAAAAACATTTTTTGTTTGTTTGTTTGTTCTGTTTTGTTTGAGACAGGGTCTTGCTCTGTCACCTAGGCTGGAGTCTAATGGCATATACCATCACACCAGGCCAATTTAAACAAAAAAAAAATTTTCTAGAAATGGAGTCTTTAGACCTGTTGCCCAGGCTAGTCTTAAACTCATGGGCTCAATTAATCCTCCCACCTTGGCCTCTCAAAGTGCTAGGATTATAGGCATGAGCCTTTACTCCAGGCCGGAACTTCTCCTTTAACATCTTTTAGTGTAGCCCAATAAGAAAAAAATCTTCACAGGTCTTGTGTGTTTAACTATGTTCTTATTTCAATCTCATTTTTGAAAACCATTTTTGCAGACAATAGACTTCCATGTTAACACTTTTTTTTTCTTTAGAACTTTAAAAACTTGTTTTCTTCTGGCTTGCATAGTTCTTGATGAGATGTCAGTGGCTATTCTTACTGCTATTCTATTCTGCATAATATATCTTATTTCTCTGGCTGCTTTTAGGATGTTTATCTTTATCATTGATTTTTAGTAGTTTAATTATAACGTACATTTTTTAAGTTTGCTTTGTGTTCATGCAGCTTGGAGTTTGCTGAGATTCTTGAATCAGTGAGATTAGTTTATAGTTTTCATCAAATCTGGAAAATTTTAGCCCTTATTTCTTCAAAAGAATATTCTGCCACAAACTTTGTCCTCATTTTCTCATTGCAATTACAAATACAATATATGGCTTGATACTATCTTATGGGTCATTAAGACTTTCTTAAGTTTTTTCAGCCTCTTTTCTCTCTGTCATTAAATTTGGATCATTTCTGTTGCCGATCTGCAAGTTCAATATTCTTTTCTTCTGCAGTGTTTAATCTAGTGAAAATTTCAATTCAGATATTGTTTTACAGTTCTAGAATTCCCATTTAGTTTTTTATTATATATAAATTTGAGTTCTTTACTGAGATTTCCTATGTGTCCTCTTATTATTTTCATGTTTTCCCCTAAACCCATGAGCAAATTTAAAGTCTTACCTTCTTACTCTCTCTCATTATTTTTGAGGATCCATCTTTATTGACTGATTTAATCCTGAATAAGATTCATAATTTTCTGCATCTGCCTTGCAATTTTTTAGTAGTTATTGGATGTTATGGGTGCTATATTGTTGAATGTCTGGATTTTTGTGTTTCTTAATGGAGTATTCTTTTTTGTTCCATCAGGCTAACAATTTGCTTACACATCAGCTCGATCCTTTCAAGACTTATTTTTAACTTTGTTAATGTAAAATTAGTATAGGTTTTACTCTAGGGCTATATTAGCTCTACTATCTAGGTTTTGTCTCTCTTGGACTCTACTAAATGTCAAACATTTTTAATGATGATTCTTCACTCATCCAATCTTGTTTGAGCTCTATAAATTGTTCTTTCATCACTCCCCAGTGGATGTTTTTTACTCAATAGTAGGCTCTTTCCTGGCCTCATGCTATCTTACCCTGTGTATGCACAGCGTAATATTCAGCCAAAGACTCAGTGGATTCTCCTGTGTAGATTTATAAATCTTCTTCTTATCAGAGCTCCTTTATCCTCACGACCTTGCCCTGCAAATTCTAGCTGCCACTGTGGCCTGGATGTCAGATCTCTGGCTTCATCTTGGTGAGATTACTATGTTCCATTTGATGCCCACTCCCAGAAATTTTCTCTAGGTAAAAATGCAGATGATCATTTTGCTTAGCTCATTTGTTTTTCTCCTCTCAGAAATTCCAGTCCCTCACTGCCTATTGCCCAACATCTTAAACCATAATTCGTTGTCAAGTTTTCTAGTTACTGGAAGGGCATAGTTGGGTAGTAGTTACATCCTCAGGCCCAAAGACAAAGTCCCTTGAATTGTGTTGTAAGAAAACTAAAGAGCTTGGTAAACTGGGTGAAAAGTCTGGATTTCTTCTATGAAAACAAAGAAGCCCCACCAGGGCTCCAGGCAGAGAAGAGAAATGAAATTACTATATTTTAAAAATATCAGTCTGTTACAATAAGAATGGATTACAGATGAGAAATAATTGAAGCAAATAGATCAGTTAGAAGGCCACTTCAGTATTCCAGACAACATATTGTAGTCTTAGACTTTTATTTATTTATTTATTTATTTATTTATTTATTTATTTGAAGACAGAGTCTCGCTCTGCCAGTGGTGCGATCTGGGCACATCGCAACCTCTGCCTCCCGGGTTTAAGTGATTCTCCTGCCTCAGCCTCCTGAGTAGCTGGGATTATAGTCACCTGCTACTATGCCTGGCTAATTTTTGTATTTTTAGTACAAACGGGGTTTCACCATGTTAAAAAGGCAGGTCTCAAACTCCTGACCTGAGGTGTTGTGCCTGCCTCGGCCTCCCAAAGTGCCAGAATTACAGGCATGAGCCACTGTGCTTGGCCGGCTTAGACTTCCTAATAGTGGTGGTAATGAAGAAAAATGATGATAGTTGAGAAAAAATTTGCTGATAGTTTCTATGTGGAAAATAAGGGAAAGGAAAAACTCAAAAATGATTCTCAGGTTTTTGTTAGCCAACTAAATGGAAGGTGGTGCCATCTACTGAAATATTGTTGTACGTATTTCTATATAAAATAAGAACTGTGTTTTATGAACATACTTAGTTTACTAGGACAGCAATAAAGTATCACAGACCAGGTGGCTTAAACAACAGAAATATATTGTCTCACAGTTCTGAAGACATTCCTTCTGAGGGTTGTGAGACAAGACCTCTTCCTGGCTTCTCTGCTTGGCCATTTTCTCCCTATGCCTTTCTACGTTGTCCTCCCTCTATGCATGTCTCTGTGTCCAAATTTCCCCTTCTACTAAGGACACCAGTTCTATTGTATTAGGGCCCCTTCTAATGACTTCATTGTAACTTGATTACCTCTAGAATGAACCTATCTTTGAATAAGGCCATATTCTTAATACTAGTAGGACAGTCTTCACCATATGAATTTGGAGGAGCACAATTCAATTCATAACAATAGATAATTCTGGAAAAAAAGACCCAAAGCTGAAATGCTTCTAATTAATGACACTTTATAAGATATTCAAACATATGGACACAGATGGCAATAAAAATTTTTTCCCAAGGTCTGCAGAATACAAAATGTAATATATATATTAATAATCACTACAATGTTAAAATTTTGTACATGATTTTATATATGACTGTATGATATTTCTAAGTCATAATGTGTGGTGTATATATGTGTATATTAATAACTGACTCAAATGTCTCTTGTTAATATTCTTGGTGATTCATGCTAACACTAGATTTCCAAAAGCATATTTAAAAAATTGTCTCAGCAAGGGATTTGTATTGGGATGCATAATGAACTAAGATAGCATAATTCAGGTGAAGAGAAGAAAAAGAAGATCTTGAATACAAAAGGAAAAAAATAGCTAACAATTCTATATGGTAGCAAACAAGGAATTGGTTTCATGAGCAGAGTCTTTACATAATGAAAATAGTTATACAAATGAGGGAAAAAATATTTCATGCTTGGTAGTAATAAATACATGGGAATGAAGAACACTCAGAAAAAGAGACCACACAAGGAAAAATGTCACTAAATGAAAATATGTCTCCCAATCTTCAATGAGGGGGTGGTAGATTTTTGAACTAATACAAAGAAGTGATGATTAGCCCTATAAATTTTTCTTATACACTGAAGTTGTAATATAAATAAATATCTTGAGAGCAGACAATACCCTAATATGTTTTACATATGTTCTGATTTTAAGTTATTACAGATAATAACTTTATATACTTAAAACTCCTCATTATCATTAGTTTGTTATTCATTGAGCCAAAAATCTTGTGAGATTTCCCAATTTAGAGAAGAGAGAAGCAAGACAAGAAAGCATGAATTCATTGCTAAATCAAATACAGAATCAGGTCTCTACAATGTCAATACAGAGCTTTATGTTTAAGATTCTCATTCCAGGATTTAGTTCACCCAGACATTTTTTCCCATTATATGTTTTCAATCACTTTGTATTAAGTGTGCTTTTAAAAACGTATTACTGTGGAAGTATATAGTAAATTCTATCCTTCCAAGTCTATTTTTTAAATTCCAAGAACTTTGAGGTATTCATGTTTCCTCAATCAGTGACCCAGCTCTTTGGAAATAAGAAAGAAGATCTTGTGTTATACTTATACCATGAGCTTAAATTAAATATTCTAAAATTATTTAGCTGTACATATGCTATTTCATTTGATTCTCACAACAACCTTTGAACAAAGGTATCATTTTTTTATATTTCAGAAAGAAATTCAGAATATTGAGTAATTTGCACAAAAGCAGCCAGTTCGAACTAAGGAGAACTTAAATTAAACCAATGTATTAGGATAAAGGCAATGCCACAAAGACAAGGAGGCTTACTTTTCCTTTTATCCTTTTCCCTGCCCCAATCAAAATCAGTGACTTAAAGAAGATCAAATCTACTTTTCTCATATAACAATCCAGAGGTGAATGGTTCATGAATAGCAGGATGACTTGCATCCTTAAAGCCTATTTTCTACTCTTAGTTCAAGATTTCAATTGTCTCCTTTTCTCAGTCACAAGGAAGGGGAAAAGACAGGGTACTAACAATTGCTTTATTTGTAAGTGTTTTATTTTTAATAGGGCTATACTCCAGCTCATAGTCCAAGAACCAGAACTGATCATACCTAATTGTGACAGAAAAAAATCTAGTTGTAGGCCATGTATTGAGGAATGAAATATAATCAGAGTTTATTAGTAGATGCAGAATGTGTTAAGTACAATAATTTAGAGAAACCCGTGGAGATCAGCCAGATGATGTGCCAAAAAAAAAAATATGGCAATAAGGAGGAGACTAAATAGTATCTACTTCTTTGCAAAATGAGAGTTTCATGAACCAAGAACTTGACTGAGCACGTATCAAGTAAAAATGGAGTAAATGCTGTCCTTCACATGCACCATTCCCAATTACCTAGCAAATATGTTTCCCCAGCAAATATGTTTCCCTTCTTGTGGTAATGATATTATACTCAGAATATTTTATGCATATAGATTATAGCGAACAGAAGAGGATTAACAAGTGAACTCCTCGTTGGAAGAAGATCTGGGGAGGGTTTTGAGACAGGCATTAGCATCTGGCAAATGATATGACAGCTAACAAGGGACTTAATTGTAGATAAAAGAGACCTTCTTGCATTCTGCAGAATTGTTAAAATGCCCTATGACTAGCTCATGGTCCAAACAAACGTAGACTTTTGCATTTGCAACTATGAATGTCTTTAAGATTAAGTTCTGGCCAACAAGATATAATTAAAAGTTTTACCTTAGTCCTCTAATATAGGTCCTTTAAAGAACTACAGGTGATTGTTGCATGTCCGTTTTTGCTATACTCCCCTTCCTGCCAATTAACTGGACAGCTGATGTAATGGATGGACCTCTAGCAGCCACATTAAACCATTAGGCAACCATAGGAATGGAAACCACATGTTAAGGTTGAGAAAGGCAGAATAGAAAGAGACAAATTTAGACCCTGATGAGCTGCTATGCCAGTTCTGAACTGTCTTCACACCTATCTTACTTGAGAGATTATTGCTCAAGTCACTTTTTCAAGTTACTGTTAAATGTGTGGAATTTAATCATAATACAATATAGATAAACTCTTTTCATTAGATTATTATAGGGGAGATCAGAGGGAAGGGAATCCAATAAATTAAAGATTCTACAAAGCCAATGGTAATTCTTTAAAAGTTTACCAAGGCCCATATTATTGTAACTTGTTATATTTTCTAGATTTTACTTGTGTGATATATTGTTGAGCTTACTCAAGCACTAATTTATCTTCTTAAGTTTTCTTCTTTGAGATATAATTCTCACTCTTCAGAGGCATTATTATTATGTCTACTTTTCAACATCATTACACAAATAAAAGATAAAAATTGGCAGGGACAATGTTCATAAAATATTTTTTTTTTTAATTAAGGCTGGGTATGGTGGTTCACCACCTGTAACTCTAGCACTTTGGGAGGCTGAGGCAGGCAGATCACTTGAGGTCAGGAGTTTGAGACCAACCTGGTCAATATGGCAAAACCCTGTCTCTACTAAAGGTAACAAAAATTAGCCGGATGTGGTGGCACACACCTGTGGTTCTAGCTACTCAGGAGGCAGAGACAGGAGAATCACTTGAACCAGGATGTAGAGGTTGCAGTGAGCCAAGATCACACCCCTGCACTCCAGCGTAAGTGACAGAGCGAGACTCTGTCTCAAACAAATTTTTAAAAAAAAGATTTTTTTTAATTGAGAAGAAAGTGTTTTATTTATTTTATTTTCTGTGTATTGTTGTAGGTGATTACTTGCTGACTGCTTCGTTTCAGAAATAATTGAGGAACCAACCTTATCAGATTTTATAAAACATAAAATTACAATTTCTTAAAAGAATTATTTTATTCAGAAAGTATAATTCTGAAGGAACTGTAATATTTGTGAACAAAGAATTCAATTGGATTCTCATTGTCCAAATATGACACACACTTCTCAAACATCTTTTAGTCCTCAAAGTAAACACTGAAATAATGTGACATTATTATGTCCACAAACTGCAAATACCTGAAAACCTTATAAGAGAGGGGAAATAAAACATTTGATCTCCAGTGGCATATGTTTTGAATTGTACTACATGAATTAAATGTTTGCAAACAACTTTGAATAACTAAAAGAGATTGGGAAACGAAACAATGTAACCTACACTGTAAAAACATACATATCCTAAGGCTGAAGAAAAAAGTTTTCCTTTTTTGGTACCATAGCAGAAATACTTGATGTAGGAGGTGAGTTTTTTGCCATTGGTGTTTTTTCCTTGCTCCGTTCTCACAAGTGGTTTATTTTCTATAATGTACATCCTCCTCCTCACCACAAAAGACACAGTCAGTGCATTTCAACAGCTTGAAGAAATTACCTTCTCTCCTGCATTCAATTCAAAATTTTTCTCTTTCTTCTTTCTTCCACTTTCCTATTTAGAGTCATGTGTTACGAAATTGGCAACTGCTGGCGAGAAATAAGCATCTTGATCATCTTATTAGGTCTAAAAACTGGTCAAAGTCACCTGAGTTTCAGTTGTTTCCCACATTGTCATCAGGAGACGCCCCAGCCAGAAGCACATCCAGTAGTGAGCTCCCCAGCCGGCTACTTAACAATTCTCTCCTGCACTTTCCTTTTGCTGTGTGTCCTGTCCTCAAAATATCTTCTCAAAGTTCCACCTCAGAAACATTTTGAAAAACTACTTTATCCAATAAAAAAGTCAGGAAGTACAAAAGTGATGGTTCTCACAACATCCATAACTCACACATATTGCACAGGTTGTATAGATTAAGCTTGAATTTTTCCCTCTTAACCTATGATCAAAAATATTATATGCATTCAATGTTGAAGAGCTAATGTTTCTCTGACATTCTATAACACCCGAAGTTTCTACTAAAATTTAGTCGTTATGTTCTTTCAACATTCAAATTAAAAACAACATTTTAGGATTAGCAGAAGTTAGTTCATCTATATCTATGACCCTTTTTTCCAACACAAAAAAGGTAGTGAAAAAAAATGTTTTTCAAAGTACTATTCCAGTGTTGTTCCTGAGTATTTGCTTAAGAGTAGGTATTTTTATAAGCAGTGGTTTGTTTTTGTTTTTTAAATAAAGATCATAGGTGTTTTGAGTCTCACACCAAAAAAAGAAAAATTTTTCTCCTACCCTTACCGCGAAAACAAATTTTCAAAATGCAGATTTTATGTTACTATAATGTACAGCGTCTAATTTCAATGTCTGTTTTTCTTCCAATATGCTTTATTTGACCTGTCCTCAAGGAGCATAAAACATTTTCACAGTTCTGGGAACTGCTCTTAGGTTGAAAACAGTTCTGGGAACTACTCTTAGTATTATAGGATGAAAACACTGAAGTGAAATATGTGGTATCATATAAATAAAGTAATTTTTCAAACTTCTCCTGTCCCTTATGTACTCCTTCTATCATATATTTTATGAATACATACATTTATTTTTTTATTTTAATGAAATACATTTTCCTAAAAAGATAACTAATGGTTTACAACAATTAAAAATGTTGTCTTATAAAAAAAGGTAGTACTTGAGACTTAATTAAAATTTGTAAATTTGAAAATATAGCTTTCTGTCTACCAAATTGACAAAGATTTTCAAAATGTATGCTAAGTTGTGTTGAGGACATTGTAGAAAATTTGATATTCTCAAATATTGCTGCTAGAAAGTAATTGCTCTAGTTTCTTCCAGTGGCAATTTTCTAATTTCTGTTAGAAAAGTGGATAAACAAATTGTGGTATAATCACATCTTTTAATATTATATAACAATTAAAGATCATACTTCTAAAGAATATTTAATAGGTAAGTTCTTATAGTATAATTTCATAAGTGAGAAATGCAGGATACGGGCTGGCATGGTGGTTCACGCCTGTAATCTCAGCACTTTGGGAGGCTGAGGCGGGTGGGTTGCCTGAGGTCTGGAGTTCGAGACCAGCCTGGCTAACATGGTGAAACCCCATCTCTACTAAAAATACAAAAAAATTAGCTGGGTGTGGTAGCGCATGCCTGTAGTGTCAGCTGCTCGGGAGGCTGAGGCAGGAGACTTGCCTGGAGGTGGAGGTTGCAGTGAGCTGAGATCACACCACTGCGCTCCAGCCTCGGCAACAGAATGAGACACTGTCTGAAAAAAAAAAAAAATGCAGGATACAAAGCTGTATATAGATTATAGCCAACTTTATTTTTTCTGTAGTGTTTGCAAAAATTACCACAATAAGTGCCTTTCATATTGATGACCTTTGAATCATATCTTCCCATCTGACTCTGAACTTGGCCATAAGACTTGCTGTGGCCAACTAGGCATTAGCTCATGTGAAGAAAGCAAAGGCTTAGTAAGTGTTGGCATCTGTAAATTCACCCTCATATTGCTCTTTGGAACTCTGAGACCACCATGTAAAGAAGCCTGAGATCATGTTCAGGAAAGGGGGAGGCTCTATGAAGCAGAGACAAGCCATCCCAGCTGCTGCTCCTGGAACAACCAGCAGCCAGTGCCCAGCATAGGAATGAGGCCACCCAAGGGAGACCAGTCACCTGCCAACTTGCCAGTAGATCGAAAGAGTTGTGAGCTAAATGACTGTTTTTTTTATTGTTGTTGTTTTTAAGCCACTAGGTAACAAAGCAAAAACTAGATAGTAAGATGACTACAGACATTGATCGTTTCCTTTCAAGCCTTCTAAGTTTTCTAAATAGAATATAATTAGTGTGACCTTTGTTCATAATCAGAAGATTATTTTAATTTATAATGAGCAAAAAAATTGATCCAAACAGATCAACTAAAAATGGTTGAAGAAAAATTAGAAAAAAATGAGTTATATTTCTTATGAGTCCTCCTCGGTCATTGGCTTTCCCATAGAGCAGTGTGGTCAACTCTGGGAATGCTTTTTTATTTATTTATTTATTAACTGTTATTTATATATTTTCTTTTTGGTTTCATTCCAGTGAGTGGTTTTATCATAGCTCATCTCTGTGGTATTGGTGTCAGTAATAGACAAGTTTAAAGTCACCATTAAAAGTCTCATTATAAAAATCATTAGGCAGAAAATGACTAACCTATTATCTTCTTTTGTTAAAAAAATTCCATCATACTAGCATTTAATTATAGAATATTTTCAAGAAAATACCATTAGAAAATCAACTATTGTGTAATTTTTATCGTTTAGCATATGCTCAATGTAGATTTTATAGAAATTGAGATTAACTTATGATTACAACCAAATATTCACAAATATCAATACAGGTTCTGTGTAATATGTATGTTTAAAAAAGACACACTATCTTTTTATAAAAGTAACTAGACAAAAAACAAATTTTACTTAAAAAACTTTACCTTTTACAGAGTTAAATATTTATTTGGTAGAGGTAATTTAATAGCTAATCAATAAATTCAGTTTTTATTTGGTAGACAGAATTCAGCAGATATTAGAAGATAGTTGGTAAACTGCTACACATGATACTAGATCAACGCATATGCTAAGTGACAAGGAAGAAGAACAGTGAGGAGGGGAAGGAAAAAATCCAGTGCAGACGGTGACATTCTGTGTATGGTCCTGTGAACCTTCCTATAATTGACCCCACATATTCACACTGCTTCCTCCACTGTCCATCCCACATTCCATCCCTCACATATAAAACATTAGTAAAATTCTCCTGAAACTATCCAGTGCTTGATGTGGGAGAAACTCTTCAATAAAACTGGATTAAATAACTGTGTGTTACACAAAGGTAAAGTGGCAGATCCAGATGCAGAAACCAGATGGACAGTGACATCTGCAAGGCACATCCACATACAATAGCATGCCCAATGAGCTAACTCATTGTTGCAGGTGCAAACACAAAACTCACTGGTCCCCAAACTAGCCCCTTCTTTGCATCAACAACACGGTGGAATCAGCTCACTACAACTTTTCCTTTCCTGACTCGTTTCTCCAAGCAGGGAAAAGGAAAAAACAGCCGAGCTGAAAAAAGTCTCTGGGGAGGAGAAGACCAAGGGGAAAGTTAGGAAGCACAAAAAGTTTTCTTGGGCAGCTTCTCCTACTTGTGCTTGCTCAGTGGCATGCTCCTCCTCCCCCATGACCTGTGTCCCTGGCACAGTGATTTTTTTGTCCTATTTTTGCCTCATTTCCCCACCCACATCAACTGGAAGTCTTGACCCTTCAGTTCTCAGTGCTGGCAAAATGATTTACGTTAGATTTTTGTGCTTTTCTGGGAAATCATTTTTCCCCCTGTTGTTCCTAAATACCCATACTGTTAGGCAAGCTCCAGCTGCTTCTTGATGAAAGAAAGCTTCCAGATAGATGCTTACTTGCTGAAAACTGAATCCAAAAAAGCTGACACCAGTGTCCTTAGACTAACAGCAAGCCAAAAATTAAACTTTCTCTTCCCTGAACTATGGCCAAGGCCCTCTCACAGTTTGAAAATTCTTAAAACCCCCAGATCCAGACCTTGTGTGTTGGAAACTGCACCATTTAGTCACTAGGTCCCCAGTAGAAACCTAACTTAGGTTAGTGGAATAAAGTTTGCCTTCCTCCTAGCCCTCTGTAGATGGACCTGCTTGACACCCTGAGTAGCAAGGCCACTAGTAAACCTTTATACTCCACGCATACACACCGATGCCTTTACAACCCAAATGGCTACCCCAGCTGGCCTCAGAAATATTTATATAACTGTATGAATTTACTGTGAGCTAACTTTATGGCAGTCACCTGTTCTAAGAAATTCACATGTATTAGCATCCTTACAATAGCCTCATGAAGTAGGTATGATTTTGAAGACAGCAAAGCAGAAAATTAGAGGAGCTAAATAATTTTTCCAAGACTCCCTCAGAGATTAAGTGTCAATGATGAGATTTGAAACCCAGGTATTTTCCCCAAAGACAATACTAATTCAACTGCTTCATCTCACAGTTAAAAACTACAGGTCCTAATTGTATAAAAATGTGTTAAAAGAAACATGGCCATTTTAAATATGTGTTGAGATATGTCTCAAATACTGGAAGCTTTAATATGTCTGCATTATTGAAATAAGATTTACAGAAATATAAAAGCCAAGATTAAACCCAAACCCACTTTGTTTTTCCTGATCCATGATGCTTTTTTTGTTTGTTTGTTTTTTTGTCACCAATGCATATTTATTTTCCAGCTCATGGAACATGCTCAGGATAGATTTGTGAATGATTAAATGAATTATGTTTGAATAATTTGAATGCCATTCAATTCCTGCAGGAACTTTGAGTTGGCAAACTTGATTCCAAAGAGTCTCTGCTCTTTAACAATGGTTAGGCTGCATAATTACTGTTCAAACAGCATGGCCATTTCATCAGAACTTTAAAAGTCCTTGGGAATGTAGTATCAAAAAGTGCTAATGTGGACACTATGATTGTGTCGCTATCTTAAAGTGATATATATGCTCCTTAGGTGTCTGTTAGAATCAGCCCTGCCAAATAGGAATGTTTATTCCTGCTCTATATGCCCTTTTCTCAACCACATAGCAACATTACTTAACAGCTCTCTAAACAATTTTAAGAGACTTAGTTCTGCTCTCCCAGACCACAGGGAAGGAAGCCATGCTCCTTGGGCAGAAAAACCCTTCACATGTTCTTTACTCTCCAGTCTCACCATAAGTCACTCTGGATTGTTCCTTCGTCACCCACAGGAACATGTTGCTCACGTGCAGCCCTTCCCTGCTCAAATGTGCATTGCCTTGTAAAGTCCAATTTTCTCTTAACTGCATCATGCCACGCACTATAAATCACATTTGCATCCCATTTAAAGCATAAACCACAATAGACACTGAAGAACAAAAGGAACCACAAGCCCAGCTTTTTTTGACAAAACTCCCACACATTGATAATTGGAAGCACATAAATATGTACACAGATGAGGTCTGAAACTGCTGCCATGCCTTAGGTTATGTGTCTCTGCCTCATGCACTTTCAATTCTGCCACCAAATCTCCTAGAAGAGTATGAAGGGCAAGAAAAGACTAACAGAGTGAATGCAGTCATTAATAACTCAACTGAACATTTTAAAATAACTTTAAGAGTGTAATTGAATTGTTTGCAACCCTGAATAAATGCTTGAGGGGATGAAAACCCCATTCTTCATGATGTGCTTATTTCACACTGCATGCCTGTGTCAAAAAATCTCATGTACCCCATAAATATATACACCTACTGTGTACCCACAAAAATTAAAAATGAAAACAAGACTAACAAAAAGCTTTCTAGAAGCAATAGAAATGAAAACAAATAACATGGATTGCCAGACAAATTGTGTTTCGGGAGTCTTCACTTAACCATGATTGTGTCCTTTCCAGTTGCTTGATGGCATAGAACTCCCATTGTTAGAATTTAAACTTTAAGTTGGTTCTAAAACAACAGCTGGTTACTAATAGGTTAAGTATATCTTTGGGTAAATAAGATTTATTTAAGAAGTCCAAATTATTTTAAGAACTATAAAAAAAAATTTTGCCCCCCAGCTTATATAAACAGCTCCCATGAATAGTGTAGAATTTTCTGTGTGTGTTTAATTACCCATCAAAATTCCATGGTTCTAAACTAGACCAAACTCCTTTACAATATGGCCTCTAAATTTAATTACTATTTAAGGTGCAAATCTAATGGAAAGTGAAAGGCCTTTCACTATGATGTGAAGCAGCTGATTCTGATTTGCTGCTGGAAACAATTTTGTCTCCTATATACACATAAGTATATTACACAGCCAATGGACTCTCTACTTTAGGGTGATTTTAACTTCCTAATAACTAGAGATAACTAACATTATCTCCCGTCAAAAGCCAGTAAGAAGGTAAAATTAATTCTTGCAGATCATCATCCTCCAGGGAACAATCTAAATATTAGCACAGGTCAACTTCTATGTCTGAATTGTCAGAAACTGCTTAAACTGATAACGATTTGCTACAAGAGGTTGAATGAGTGTCTGACTTGAAATAGTCTGGCAGCAAAAGTAGGATTTTAATTAGATTATCAGAGAGTTATTTGTTAAATTTTGGAATGCTGATAAATTTTTAAAAGCCCTTCTAATCTGGAGATAATTACCTTTAGTCATTAAACTTGTTCTTGATTAAAAATTTGAAAATAAGCCTGTTAAGCCTTCAGCGAAATAGTAAGCCCAATAAAACACTGAAAATAATGCTGCCAAGCTACCAGGAAACTCAGACCGCTACTAGTCCTAGAATGTGCACAACTGGTGGAAATTAATGCTCAAAAAGAGACCAATGCATCTTGAATGAATTCTGACCTTGGGTAAGCTTTTGAGACCTGACTCTGAAAAATCAAAAGAAAGATATATACTTGTATAAATCTTTGAAAAGTGCCTAGAGAAAAAAACTTTCTTATACTTCAAAGTGACAGAGGTGATAAAGACAAAGGATAATGTTGATTTAACTCCTCAACACAGATCCTAGATATTTGAGAATGGTTACAGTAAAAAAAAAAGCGGGGGGGGGGGTTAAATATAACATATGTGCAAGATTGATAACTACTAACATTATACCTGAATGGTAATTGCAAGTCATTCTGCTTATAACGTTTCTTCTGGAATCTCCAACCTTGACTAACTGGGAAGTCAATCAGTGGGACCACTAAAGGCCATGCGGTTGTGTTCCATTGTTTCAAAAGTAAAAGATGGCAATATTGAACATTGTTAAATGGCAATGACCATTTAAGGCTTTCTTTATTACATACAAAATGTTTCTCTTTCTTGTATCTTGATAGGAATTATTACCGTTGGCCTAACAGTAACCATCACAGATTAAAGCCAAGTGTTACTTACTATCTTATTACATAGTAAGAGAACCCAGGTATAAAAAGACTTGGCTATCTAGCCTGAGTGCAGTTGCTCATGCCTGTCATCCCAGCACTTTAGGAGGCCGAGGCGGGCGGATCACCTGAGGTCAGTTTGAAACCAGCCTGGCCAACGTGGTATAACCTCGTCTCTACTAAAAATACAAAAATTAGCCAAGTGTGGTGGCATGTGCCTGTAGCCCCAGTTACTAGGGAGGCTGAGGCAGGAGAATTACTTGAACCCGAGAGGTGGGGTTTTTAGTGAGTCAAGATCATACCATTTCACTCCAGACTGGACAACAAGAGCAAAGCTCTGCCTCGAAAAAAAGAAAAAAAGAGTATCTGATATTCCCAAGGTTTTATAGTAAGTTTAGTAGAGGAAAAAACATTAACGAAAGCCACATTCTGCCAATATCTAAGCTAATCTGTGTTTGGAACTAGTAGATGCTCTTTAACACAGATCATCTACAACCTATTTAGTACGTTGTTGCCAAAATTATGTGCTGCTTAAAATAGTTTACAAAGACCTATGAAGTGGCTTTGGCACACATTTATTCTATAAATTATTAAGCACCTACCATGTGCCAGGCATTGTCCTAAGTATTATACTATATACAATAAATGACACAGAAAAAAAAAAATCAGTACATGTACTGTTGAAGTTTTATCTTAGTGTGGGAGAGGAACAAATAAAGCAACCCATAAATAAAATAATCCTAAATTGTTTTTAGTATTATGAAAGGAATTGAGACTCAATTGGGGCAATAATACTTTCTTCTTAGGAGGCATCATAGGTTGTCAAATGACTTAAAAGACTAATGGCAATTACTGTCAGAGCCAAGGATGTAAAAAATTTTGCAATATGGGGAAAGGGAAGGTGGCAGAGAGATAAGTCCCACAAAACAAATATCTGTCCTATCCAAAGTGCTGATCGTGCGCCACTGAGAAACCATATGCCTGGTTGAATTATCTAATACGGTAACTTTCCCAGTTAAAGATTCCTGCTATGAGAGGATTATTGTACTGGAAAATATAAAGTAAACAGAAGAAAACAAAAGACAGATTTTTTTCCCCCTAATGACCCTGCAAATTAGGCTCAAACTATAAGCGAAATTATACAAACATGCAATAGCTGAAAAAGCAGACAGGGCAACAAGTGCAGAATGATGTAACATTAATAAAGCATTTGCTGGTATAGAACTCAATAGCTTGAGGATATTTTGAGAAAAGGAAAAAACTAAGCCAAATTTTAAGAGGGCATGAATTGGCATATATGAGGAGAAAGAGATTTTCTAACCAAAGAAAGAGACATGTAAAAACAGACATAAAGTCAAATCCTACCATGAGTGTGGTGGCCATCTGTGAACAATTCTTGGTTGTACCTTCCCTAATTTTTACGTAAATGTTCCAGTCTGTCAAGGTGAACTGTGTTTCTAAAAGCACCTGATTTTATTTCTGTTCTTCTTACTACTCCATTTTTCCTTATTTTTTTAAAAGTTCTCTAGATACTCTTGATTCTGCTTCTTTAAGGTCATAAGTAGACTTTATTAACTTTCATATAAATGGTCCCCAGGCAGGATTATTCACATATCCTCTGCAATAGATTTAATGTACAAATGACCACAGGAGGCAAGTTCATTTACAGTCATTACAATTCTTGGGCAGTCAAACAAATATCAAGTTGTTTTTTTTTTTTTCTTTTCCATCAGCTGGCAGTAAAACTTAAAAAAAATCACTGATTCTTGAAGAGCAATATTCACACACAACAAAAACACATTCTTTTATAAAATGTTACAAATATCTCTCCCTTTCTTTTATGGTGAAAGTCTCAGAGTTTTACATTGAGTCTTTCTGTGGTTACCCAATGAAACCCTCTACTGGATAGAATATTGTGACATTTCTATTCACAAAATGGAACATGAAGCACTATCCAAAAGAATGGGGGTTGGAAGTGCCCCATGGTGTAGCCAATCAATGGTTTACGGAAAGAGAATTCAAAGGTATTTAAATTGTATGTAACACAGATGCTTTAAGCCATTAAGATTGCTTAGGAAGCCACACACATACAAAAAGATATGTTTGTTACAAACCAGTTTAGAAGTTGATCTGAAAATAATGGCACTATACTAAGATTCTTATGTCAACATTTATTTAAGTTTTATGAGGAACTAAGCCAAAACGCTTATGCTTATACACTTAAGGATGGTCAGGTTCTCTAGGATTTGCAGAGATTTGTTGTATCTTTTACTTATTTTTGAGGATTTTTTTTTTAGGCAAAGCTTGTATTTACAGCAACAGAAAAGTGAAAGAACTTTAAAGAATATATTCAATATTTTCTCAGAGGCGAGCACTAATATGAAAAATTAGAAAACCTAAGGAAGCGGAGACAAGATGGGCTTCTAAAATATAGCCATTCAGTCACTGGCTTGCTGCCAACTCAAAACCTGGAAAGACATCTTGAAACCTTTAAACACCATAATTTTCAGCTGTAAGGAATTCTTTCTATGTTATCAATGTACTAAAAAAAAAGGTATTCTTTTATAGATTTCCAGGTCCAAGGTAAAAATGCATTTTAGGAGATGTTTATTTGAAAGCATTTTGCTGCTTTCCTAAAGAGTCCATTTCAAGTAAGATGAGGTTAAATGGAGTTCAGATGAGTTTGTACCAGTAAATGTATGAATGAAGCAAAAACAGAATTTGTACCTCGATGTGACAAAACATGGTTACACAAGAAGTATTTTTTCATAACTAGTTTATAAATTTTATTTTAATTGTTATTGTTTAAATATCCCAATTATCACTAACCAAATTATAAAACAAGTGAGTTTCAAAATGCTTTTAAAGAATTTTAACTGAACATATTTTCTATATTTACATGGGATTTTTGGTCATCTCAGAAAAAAATATGCCATAAAGATGGAAACCTTCATGAATATATTTATTCTGCTGGAACATGTTATTTAACTTAAATTGATGGCAACATAGAGTCTTGTTTAGCTAGAGATTAATGAAATCAAAATTTCCTTACTTTTGAAAAAATCCTGAATAACTCCTAGCCCATTCCCTTCATCGTGGCTTCACTGATAAAATAATAATAATTGCAGCTCTAGTTCAAACTTGCATCATAGCTGGCAGCTAGTAACAGATTCCAGGAAAAATCTCAGGCCCAAATGGCTGAAAGATAAACAGGTATTAGGGCAAATAGTGAACATGAGAGAGGGCTGAATAGATAGTAAGGGTTCAAATGTTGGAGCAGGACACCTAAAACCAGGTGAGTGGTACACAGAGAAGCTGTACATCAGTACCAACCAGACGAGCATTAGTTTGAAACCTGGGATGAGCAGAGACAAAGACTCAAACAAAAGAGAACACCAGGAGCCTCAACACCAAGGACAGTTAGCAGCGTGGAGTCCAAGGAACTGTGTAGCAACCAGGAAAGCCACTCCCCACACATCGTGTGCTACAAGCTGGCAAATCCCATCAGTAAAATCTTCAAAATATATTCAGAATCTGGTCACTATTTACCATATGTATGCTGGTTCAAGCTTCTACCATATCTTGCCTGGATTTTTAACCTAATCTTTTACAATGTAATCTCAGCACAGAAGTTAGAAGTAGTCTTTTAAAATTCAAGTCTGATCCACTTCTCAAATCTTTTTATGTAGCCAACAGACATATGAGAAAATGCTCATCATCACTAGTCACCGGAGAAATGCAAATCAAAATCACAATGAGATACATCTCATGCCAGTTAGAATGGCAATCATTAAAAAGTCAGGAAACAACAGATGCTGGAGAGGATGTGGAGAAATAGGAATGCTCTTACACTGTTAGTGGGAGTGTAAATTAGTTCAACCATTGTGGAAGACAGTGTGGAGATTCCTCAAGGATCTAGAACCAGAAATACCATTTGACCCAGCAATCCCATTACTGGATATATACGCAAAGGATTCTATGTTATGCTACTATAAAGACACATGCACATGTATGTTTATTGCAGCACTATTCACAATAGCAAAGACTTGGAACGAACCCAAATGTCCGTCAATAATAGACTGGATTAAGAAAATGTGGCACATATACACCATGGAATACTATGCAGCCGTAAAAATGGATGAGTTCATGTCCTTTGCAGGGACATGGATTAAGCTGGAAACCATCATTCTCAGTAAACTATCACAGGGACAGAAAACCAAACACTGCATGTTCTCACTCATAAGTGGGAGTTGAACAATGAGAACACATGGACATGGGGCAGGGAATATCACACACCGGGGCCTCTCAGTGGGTGGGAGCCTGGGGGAGGTATAGCATTAGGAGAAATACCTAATGTAAATGATGAGTTGACAGGTGTGGCAAACCAACATGGCACATGTATACCTATGTAACAAACCTGCACGTTGTGCACATGCACCCTAGAACTTAAAGTATAATCAAAAAAAAAAAAAAAAAAATTCAAGTCTAATCAAGTCCTCTGCTTAAAACTCTGCATTGGATTCCCATCTCACTCAGAATAAAATCCAAAATCATTACAACTGATAAGGTCCTATGGGTTTGCTCCCCATCCCCATTGGCTCTCTGAACCCATCTGCTTCTACATTATCCTTGATTCCTCTAGGCACTGGCCTCTCACCTGTTTCTAGCATGTCTGCAAGTTGTGCGCTTGCTCTTGCTGTTACTTCTACTTTTAATATTTTTTTTTCCCAGATAACCTATTAACTAACCCTTGTATCTCTTTCATGTCTTCACTCAGAACTTACCTTCTCAACAAGACCTTCCCTTATCTATCATCTTATTTAATACTGAGAATGTATTCTCTTCTCCCACACTGACTCCTAATTCCCCTTGCTGCTTCTAATTTTTCTTCTGTCCGTAACACTTACCTTTCCATAGACATTAATATGGGCCTATTTAT
The DNA here is from genome assembly GCF_000951045.1 of Mandrillus leucophaeus. Classification (NCBI taxonomy): domain Eukaryota; kingdom Metazoa; phylum Chordata; class Mammalia; order Primates; family Cercopithecidae; genus Mandrillus; species Mandrillus leucophaeus. The sequence continues at coordinate 128,947 of NW_012101264.1, read as the reverse complement.
CAGGTTTATTGCTCATTTTGTATCTCTCCTTGATAGAAAGCAAGTACAACGAGAGCAGGAATCTTTCTCTTTTCATTAACTGATCTATCCGAAGTTCCTAGAACAGTACCTAGCCCGTAGAAAAGATCAATAATTATTTGTTCCATAAATGAAGGTATCCACAAGCATTAAATAGTTTTGTTTTGCACCAAAAATGTTTTAAGGTCATTTATTAGCTTAATTTTTTAACATTTTGTAATTGTTTATCATTTAAAACTTCCTTTTTTTTCATTTTAGGATGATACTCAAGCTCCTATATGCAAAAGTATTCTTCTCAAGATAATTCCCCAGCTTCTGAATCTACTCCTCCCTGGACTTGTGTTACTGAGTCATACTTATTGTCTCTTTGAAAATTCTTATTAAACATTTGTAATGGTGACAATTAACATTTTTCTAGCAATTTATGGCTTTGTAATACACTTTATGCACATAAACGTATTTGATTCACTAAAAAGGAATTACTATTACCAAAAGACTTTTTAGTTTCTTGGTTTAAATTGAAATATATCCATTATACACACACATATATATATGCACACACACACATATATATGCCCATATGAATCACTTAAAAATATATATATATATTTAGGTTAAAATATATATATATAGGTTAAATATATGCATATATTTACGTTTATATACATATTTAGATTTATATATTATTTTATATATATATGTTTTCAGGCTTATATGTGTATATATATATATTTAGGTTTAAACCAAGAAACTGAAAAGTCTGTTGGTAATAGTAATTTCTCTTTATTGCATCAAATAAGTTTATGTGCATAGAAGTATATTACAAAGCCATAAATTGCTAAATAAATGTTAATTGTACATGTATATATACAAACACACACACACAGTCAGTATTTGAATTACATTTAGAGATCATAAACATATAAGATTTATTATTCATTCATTCATGGTTACTTAGAAAATGTGACATGGTTCCAGTTGCCTACACTTCACATATGTTTCTATTTATATTATTTTGTAAAATATTTGTAAGGTTAAATCATCAGGGTAAATAATAATATAACTATAAGTAGTTTAATTTTCCTTGCTCAACTGACTCTAAGTAATGTTCAGTCAGCACTAGGAAACTAATGTTTCTAAATTCTAACTCTACTTACTTTACACTTTTGATTAACCAACATGTACATGTGGTTACATATATTCCTAAGTCACTTAAACATCTTATCACAAATGCTCACCCAATTAAATTTCCATTTCAAAAAACATACACTGGGTAAGCTATAACTGACCATCAATGTAGACCATAAAGGAAATATGAATTACCAAATAAACCTTTGATGAAAAGTACATTTCTCACCCTCTAGAAAAATATAAGCCCTCAAACAACTGCTAAGAAATCATATGGGCAGTAGCAGGAGTTGACGAAGTTACAACCATGAAGCTACGTTATGCACTCTTGTCTATCTTTGGTCAAATCTCTCTTTTAGACAGCTGGCTAGCCTCCGCCATCTGCCCTCAATAGAATTAGTAAGTAAGCTATGACTATTGCCGAAAACCATGAAAGACGTCCCTATTAAGATACAGTTTTTGCACTTGTGCAAGTTAACACATATAAAAGACTCATGGTGGAAATCATAGACAATTTAATATATTTTCTAAAGTCTATTGTGCTCTGAAGACTATCTTTTTATTAAATAAAATGCCTGAAAAAGAAAATACAAGGGGCTGAAAAACATTAAACAAACTTCATATCTTACTAGTCAAAGAAATGTAAATCAAAACAGGATTCCATTTTCCATCACTTAAGTGATAATAACTAAAGCTGATCAGACAGTCAAACTTTAGGATGCTGGTAGAAATCTAAATTGGTATAAAGTTTCTAATGAGCTGATTTGCAATATATTATCAAGGCCTTCATAAATACATGTATTTTTCCAATTTGGGAGACCAATCCTGAAGAAATACCCTGAAACATTTTATATATATTGTACATATATATAACATATAAACATATATAAAATATATGTTTATGAAAATATTCATTGGAATGGAAAAAATGATCAGCAACTATTGTCCAGTAACAGGAGATGACCTAAGTATGTTAAGATAATTAGAATGTTGTCTGGCTGTTTAGCTCAAAGTTTACAGAGTTTTAAATAACTCGAGACAAGACAGGACTTCTGAGAAAGACAACGAACTAAGTGACTTATAACACCCTCTAACAGAAATTCACAATCCAAACCAAGGGAACCATGAGGAAAAGAAAAACAACTTCATCACAAGGAAAATGAAGAAATTATGTCAACCACATATTTTAAAGTTCGAGTATTTTTTTTCTGTATCTAGTACCAGTTTAACCAAGTTGACATTCTCAATAGATTAATACATACAGAAAATATGTAAAGGAAAATGTATCAAATCTTATTTACATGCCCCAATTTAGAGAGAGAAAGGATTACAGTACAGGTGAATAATCGCAGAAACCACAAAGCATATTAGGAAAGGAAGGCAAGGACTCTTAGTGCCTTGGATTTCTCAGACACATCTTCTGAATAGTTGTTTTGGCTATGCCTACATGAAAGAAACTCAACCCTAATTTGAAAATGTGCTTTGTGGAGGCCAGGAAAATGATGGAAGAGGTGTGAAACATTCTACTTAGATCTACTGACACATTTGATACCACAATATCAAAGGTATATTCAAAAAGAAAAGCACCTGTGTCTCACCATTCTAAGGCAGGAGGGTGGTGGGCTTCTCCCTAACTGGAGTTGGCCATGAGAAACTCATCTCAAAAAGAGGAAGAAACCACACATCACTAACAAGGAAGTCAGTCTCCTTATTAAGCCACTGCTTAGTAAAATTCCTTGAACTTAAATTGAGTTTGCTTACACCAGATGTTTCAATGATTAAAAAGAATCAATTGTACAGAAACAAAGATCCCTGGGGTTACCTATCTGATCCTCAGAGTTGAGGCAGATGGATGACCATACTGATCAATGTAAACCTATGCCATCAGCCCTCTAGACTGGGTTCTGAAGGGAGATATCTGAAGGGCATCACAAGTAGGGCCAGGTCTATGATCTGTGGAGCCTAGTGCAAAATGAAAATGTGGGACCATGTTCAAAAAGCAGAAAAAATGTGCCTTTTAAGGTACTAAAGTAGAAAATATTTTTCTGGTTTCTCTCTCAAACTGCATTGTTTTGTTTTTTTCATTTATTATGCAATATCATGCTTGCTTGGGTAAGAGAATGGTATGTAAATGAGTTCAGACCCTCACAAACACCCTGGGGGACCTCGTCTCATGACTCCTCACACATGATTCATTTACTGCTGAATTTTCCCATCTATCAGTCACACAGCCAACATACTGTGCCCAGCCTATGATGGGGAAGTAAACCTCTGCTTCCCACAGGCTGCCATTCCTACCATGGTGCTGCTAGCTTGGGCAGATTTGGAATAGGCTACACAGCACACATCACCTGACCCTTAACTGACTTTGACCTTCCTCATGTCTATGTCCGGGCACCCACTAATGGGGAAAGGAGGCAGAGGTTACAGAGCAGGATAGAAGATAAAGTGAGGGAGGAGAGAAACAAGTGCACAAAATGGCCAAGGGCAGAAGGCAAAGACACGAAGGCAAGATTGTGTGTGATCTCAGGTTTCATGTATTCTTCACTGTCTCATTTGACTCCACTTAACAAAATATAGATCCAAAGATAAAATTGCTAAAAATTTTAAGCTGGCAACTGCAGAATATTAAACCCTAAACTCTTCTGATTAGGAGGCTATGTACTGCTGCACTGGTCTCAAGGCCATGTAGTCAGCTCTACCCGTAGACAGAGTTCAGGAAGTCAATGAGAAGCACATACATAATTTGGGGGAATAATAACAAACCCAAAAAAGTTGTCCTTGATGACAAAACAGACACAGAAAAATAAAATAAAATAAAATAAAATAAAATAAAATAAAATAAAGGACCTATTAAAAAGTCCAAAGTTAATTACTGTTGATATATTGCAGTATATCCTAGTCTCATTTCCAAGCATTAACACACACATATGCACTTGTTATACATATCTAGACTTTTCCCAGAATGGATAATTATAAACACAAATGATTAAAATATGAGAGTTTCTCATATTTTCTCAATTATGTTGAAATCTAGACATCACCTATTTAGTAGGAATGCCCAGGGAGATAACAGACAGAATTGAAGGGAAGAAATAATCAAGCAAACAATTAAATAAAATGTGCAATAACTGAGACTTCCTGTTGACAAGGTCTTTGAGAACCATGAAAAATAAATGTCATATATGTCTAGACAAATTTTTAAATGATTAACTTCTAAAACATCAAGAGATGAGAGAGTAATTTTCCAGTTATTATGATAACTGCTCACAAAGCAGTAAGTAGAGATAATAGCTGAAGTTGTATTCCCTTTAATGCCAGTTGCACAGAGATGGAGAATTCAACTTATTATAAGGCATGTTTATTTTGTTTCATATATGCGCACTTTTTAATGTCACAACTAAAGTAGAGCAAGTTGAATAATTTAATTGCTTAAATATTTGACTTTTTTTTTCTTTTTTACTGGAGGATCAGAAAAAGAATGGAGCTTGTTTCATAAAGAATGCAAGAAGCTATCAATCACCTAAAATATATATAGGGATCTACAAAAAAAGAAAAGAATGTATTATTTTTAATTTATCTTAAAATTAAGAAAATACAGCTAGCTGAAAAGATTACCAGGAAAAAAAAAGTTAAACTGGAGAAACTGTATAATTCTAAGTCAACACAGGTTATTAAAGTTATCTAGTCAACCAATCTCCTTTACGAATGAATTAGCAATTGAGACTACAGCTGGAAGCCATAGGACCAATGCAGCTTAGGTAAAAAGGAACAGATGGATCTGTGTAGTGTGAAGTTTCTAAAGACAGAAGAGCTCATTTTGTGATCATTGTTGACCACAATGCAAGACACATGAGTCTGTAGAAATGAGCTAGCATCATTAGACAAAAAGCAAGCTGTTCCTGACCATGAATGAAGAACACTGCCTGAAAAACTTACCTTTTATTTCACAAATATTGCCCAAAGTAATTACCTTTAAATCGAGAGGACAATAATATTCTTCAAGGAAGTCTTATAATAGTCTTTTGTCAGAAGTCTTATAATAGTCTTTTTTTTTGTCTAATGCTTCACTCCCGGTAAGTGAGCATCTTATTGAGCACTGAGTGCCCTTTAAGAGTTCACAAAATAAATATTTTAAGTCTCTTAATATCTTGTTTCAGTTGCTACATAAGAATTATTAACCCACACATAATCTCAGAGTTGGAGAGGACCATCAAGGTTATCTATTTAACCCTGAAGTGGATGTATGAATTTCCTCAGCACAATCCAGCCAAGTGGTCAGCCAGCTCCCCAGCTTGTACATGGGAAATACTACTACTACTATCTACCCATTTAGGAGAGTACTGTCAAGACAGCCTTTTCCATTTTTCACATTTTAAACCAATAGAAATAAACCGATTTGTTAAATGTGTTCAAATTAAATTTTCTATAATTGTCACTTTTTGTCCTAATCCTATCCTCTGAAGTGGCCCAAGGTAAAGTCTTATGCCTCTCTTGCATAGGAACCATTCAAATAAATGAAAATTTGAAGCAAGTTGCTTCTCTAGACTAATCAACTCTGTTTTCTCAACTGTTCTCGAGAGGGAAGACACCATGTTTTCTGCTTATCCTGGTCACTGTTCTGTGTGCCCACCCCAGTTTGCCTCATCCCTCTTAAAGAAAACACAATTTTTCTATTTTTTAAAAAAATTCATTTATCATTTATTTAGTTATTTTTGAGACGGAATCTTGCTCTGTCATCCAGCTGGAATGCAACGCGCGATCTCAGCTCACTGCAACCTCTGCCTCCCAGGTTCAAGCAATTCTCCAGCCTCAGCCTCCTGAGCAGCTAGGACTACAGGTCCGTGCCACCATTCCTGGCTAATTTTTTTTGTACGTTAGCAGAGATGGGGTTTCATCATGTTGGCCAGGCTGGTCTTTAACTCCTGATCTCAAGTGATCCACCCACCTCAGCCTCCCAAAGTGCTGGAATTACAGGTGTGAGCCACCGCACCTGGCTAAGAAAACACAATTTTCTTGAAATTTTTTGAGGTGATTAGCTTAAGATGATTACTTCCCTTGTTCTTGATTACGTAAGACAAAATAAAACAGCAATAGTAATAACAAAAAGAGACCATGACGGCATTTCCGTATAAGTGAGTAGAATCCCTATCCCTTGGAAGATGATTTTATACTTCAGATTAAGAGTAGGCAAATCCACCCGGCACGGTGGCTCACGCCTGTAATCCCAGCACTTTGGGAGGCCGAGGTGGGCGGATCATGAGGTCAGGAGATCCAGACCATCCTGGCTAATATGGTGAAATTCCGTCTCTACTAAAAATACAAAAAATTAGCCGGGCGTGGTGGTGGGTGCCTATAGTTCCAGCTACTTGGGAGGCTGACGCCTGAGAATGAGGTGACCCCAGGGAGGCGGAGCTTGCAGTGAGCCAAGATCACGCCACTCCAGCCAGGGCAACAGACAAGACTCCATCTCAAAAAAAAAAAAAAAAAAAAAAAAGTAGACAAATCCAGCAATGGCCATTGCATAAACTGTGGTTTTCAAGAAAGATGCTAGATTTATCTATTCCTCCTTCTTCTTTTTCCTCAGTATGTAGCAGGGAATAACCGCAAATGGATTTTAGGAAATTGCATAAATCAGAAAAACTAGCAGTTAAACTTCCATAACAATATGCTTAAGAGTTGGGAATGAAAATCCCAACTGTACATAAAGCATATTGAACTCTGTAATGTCAGGAAAAAGACCAAGGCACCAGGACATGATGTTCTCAGAGATATGTGGCCAGTGTGTTCCTACAAGCAAAAATAATAATAATAATGTTGATAGTGTTCAATTTGGAAATGAAATCAAAAGAAAAAAAACACTTCCTTGCCTTTATATAAAATCATGATGCAGATCCACTAAAGATTATCATGTGTAGCTCTGGTCATCACAGAGCTCAAGCCTATGAGGGCTGTCATGAATGCTCTCCACACATGCTCCATTTTACATGCCTTTAATGATGCTTCCTCTCTTCAACTGTAATCAGAAATATAGCCCCAATACTCCATCCAGAAAGATATTAGCACAAATTTTCAGCAAAACTAAAGGTCAAGGAAGTCTTCTTCTCCTCTACTTTCTGTGCATCTTATCTTCTTGTTGCTCTGCACATTTGTGATATCAACCAATGTGGCCATTGACAATCAGTGGGGCAATGAAAGCAACCAATCTGGAACTTTTCCTACAGCCATCAATCTAGTCAATAACTAGGCTTATGATCCCTCCTTTGTTTACTAGCTCTTGGAGAAGTCATTGTATTCCAAACCTTACCAATCAATGAATACAAAGTCAGGAGTTATTTTGGACTAATGCCTTCTAGTTCTGCAAAAAACTATATTCTAATCTCCAAAATTATTTTTTGGTAGTTGGAGTCAGGAACTATAGATAAATATGTCAATTCAACATAAACTCAATGTCTAAATGTTCCTTTCTGGAAGTTATATAAAATGATGGACTAGATAGGTATAGATATCCATAGTACATCTATAGAAATAGATGATGATGATGAAAAACAATGAGGCAAATGTCACAGTTTGGAAACTTAAGTAAGAAAGAATATGGTTGAAATCATCACAATTTAGAACCCATCTCTGGTTATCCATAAAATATATTGGCTATAATATGTATCCTTAGAGAATAATTAATTTGTTTAAATGACAGGTATTTGGGATTGTTACATTAACTCACTGAAAATGAACTCATTTAGTTTAGAAAGAAGATATTTCATTAAATTCCAAGATTTGGTTTGTGCTCCTTATCACTTATGATAGAAATGCAGACACCACATGTTAAAAAGACATAAGGCCGGGAGTGGTGGCTCACGCCTGTAATCCTAGCACTTTGGGAGGCCGAGGTGGCCAGATCACGAGGTCAAGAGATCGTGACCATCCTGGCCAACATGGTGAAACCCCATCTCTACTAAAAAAACAAAAATTAGCTGGGGGAGGTTGTGCATGCCTGTAGTCCCAGCTACTGGGGTGACTGAGGCAGGAGAAATGCTTGAACCCGGGAGGTGGAGGTTGCAGTGAGCCAAGATCACGCCACTTCACTCCAGCCTGGTGATAGAGTGAGACTCTGTCTCAATAAATAATAATAATAAAGACATAATAGGACAGAAAAATATCTCCAATATTGCCTAAGGAGAATAAGAATGTAGGGACATCATGACACAAGGAAGAGCAAGGATTGAATCAGAAGGTAAATACTTGTTGAGAGTCATAGCATGTTTAATCATATAAAGAACTTCACTTCTCTTTCCTTTTTAACAATGAAATCTAGGAAGGAAGAATCAAAATCAATGAAATCTAGGAAGGAAGAATCAAAATCTTCAAAATGTCAAGTGTATTGATGGATAGTATGTACATTTTTGCCAATCCCAACATTCTGTAACTAGAATTATGGGTGGGAAAAAAATGGAAGCCTTTGAAATTTAAAAAATGGCAAGTTTAAGTCAATTTTAAATGTGTTATTGTTTGACACAGAGTAATTAAAGACCAAAATATATAAGTACACTAAATAAATGAGAACAAAGAAGATGTTCTGTTTTTTCCCCTGATGTTTCCCAGCACATAGAACAGTACCTGCATTACATTAAGTTCAATAAATATTTATAAAATGAATAATAAAGTAACAATGGACTAAACAAGAAATGACATAGTCTTGCTGAATACAAAAAGGAAATTTGGATGTGGTTCAGCAGCTGACAGTCTACATAGTATTACATAGATCCCTGGAAGGGGAGAACATTGAAATGTTAATCATTTTCTACCTTGAAAATCACACAAGGATTCACCCAGTAGAGAATATCGTAAGTTCTTCCACTGGGTTTGAAGCTTTTGATTTTGAATATCTGTCACTCAGTGAGGGGTAATCACTGACAAAATTATGGCAACAGGTAATTTCTATCTTTTAGCTTTATGTTGGAATATAGACTATACCTCCACCACTCACTCTTGTTATGTTCCCGACTTTAAAGACAAGATTCCTTATCAGAAAAGGCATTCAATATACAGTAGACGAATCTAAATTAAAATTCCAGCTCTGCCATTTGCTATGTGATCTTGGGCAAATTAACCTCTCTTGAGCTGTCAACTGCTCTGAGTTTCAGTTTTCTCTTTTGCAAAATGGATCGTGAGACTTAAAAGAGTTTGTACATGAATGTGAAAGCACCTAGTTTGGTCTGACTGCCTGTCTGCTCACCTTTCTCTAGGTCTCTCTGTCCTCCCTTCCTTCTTTCATCTTCTTTCATTCACCTAAGTATATCATTCTATGCTTCCCTCTTTCCCTATATCTCATATCTTGTGCTACTCCCTGTCACCCCAGACTCCACTATTCAGCCTGTCTTTTCTTCTCATTACGCAGTAGTTGTTATGTAATAATTTAATGTATGGGTTAGTAAAAGAGGATTATGAATTAATTGGCATTAAAGTGTTTATGGTTAACAGCACACCATGAGGATACTATAGCCTTTAAAAATGCAAATCTATTTATGTCATTGCCAGTTGAACGTTTTTCAATAGTTCTCCCTCTCTCTTAAGATAAATAGACTCCTTTACAAAGTTTATCAGACTTTGTGATCCTTGGTCCCTGCTTGCCTCTTCAGTCTCATCTAAAATGCATGACCCCTTGACTTTATGATTCTGCAACACAGGATTCCTTTGAGCTCATTGGTTAATATCTACTTATGTTTCAGGTTTCACTCTTGATGTTTCTTCCCTGGGAACCCTTCCTTGACCCCTTAAAGAGATGAGATCACTCTGCTATCCATTCCTATAGCATCCCATATGTTCTCTTTTGTTTTGCTTCTAGTTTTTGTTGACATTGTATAATATGACTTTCTAAGAATAAGGACCGAGTAATTTAATCCAAAATAATGTCTTTATATTCCCATAATCTTTAGGGAATTATCAACAGGCTGCAGTTAAAATATGTTGGAGAAGTTCATAGGCAGGCTGACGGTAGGGCATTCTTCACCCTACCTGAAAGCCTTTTCCATGGCACTGAATTATGGCACTATCCAACCTACCTGAATAGATTAAAATACCCATTTGAGTTAGGTGCAAAGGCAAGATGCATTATCTCCAGCATTAAATAGGAAATTTTTTACAACAAATATGTTTTGAACAACCACAACATACTTATACCTTGCTATCTCTCTACTGAAAGTATTTTTTGTAAGTATTCTGGGGCCCATCCTCCTAAATGTGCACATCAACAGAAGAGAAAATGACACCCTAGATGCCTACATGTTTTGAAAAAACCGCTAGACCAGGAGTGGCACAAAATTGGTAGAACAGGACAACATGACACCAACAGAATTGGCCAGATGAATACTGGAAGACCTGGTTCATGCAAGAATATTAGGTCAGGGAGATCAAGCCTATGTAATGAGCCTAGAAAACAAAAAGAAATACTTAGTGATAGAATAGTATGAATATTTCTGAGGGGATAAAAGGAAGACTGGATAGAAGAACAATAACTTACATTTTTTATTTTGGCTAGGGCGAGACATAAACTAAGAAACATTCATGATCCTCATTAAATCGCTACTGCTATTTCTGGGGAAGAGGTCAATACCCCCAGTAACTGCTATAAAAAGAAAGTGTCAGTGCTCAAAAAATAAAATTTCCTGTATTCTGTTACATTTTTTATTCTTAAGCATAAGTTTTGAAATCTTACAAGAAATTGCTGAGAATTCCAAGTAAACAGAAAAATATAAAGACAAATGGTTTGAAAATTGTTTAAACTTAATTCTGTGTGACTAGTTGAAGGATGTGACTAGTGGAATGAGCAAAGTCAGTTTTAAGTACTTGACACCTGATGACCAATAAAAAGTCCAGTTGAGCTCCTGGAGCTCTGACTTTCTGAATTATTTTCAGCAAAAGAACTCTGAAGGTGAATATTAGAAAACTTCTAACAAATGTGCAACATTTGCCAGTTCATAGACGCATAATAAACTTACAAGAAACCATGTTGACAGTTTCATTACTTTTGGTAAGACCCTTCAAATACTTGGACATATTGTAGTAAATAACCCAGTTTTCTTTTTTTCCCATTTACATCCCAACATTCTTAAAGGGGGCAGGGAAGGTGTGGTGATGAAAATTAATAAAAAGCATTTTTCTCTCCTTTTAAATTAAATTATTCTATAGGGGTATAATTCAAAAGAATTATTTGTGGATTATGCGTAGCTTTAATGGGATCCACAAATTTTCTTCTTTGGGTGTTGTAATTTTTATTGTGTTGCAAAGTTCTTTTCTCAAAAGTGTTAACATAGTTTATCAAATGCATCTGCTGCCTCCAATTCTATATCAACAATAACAGACTTTGTTTATAAACCATTACACATAGCACACATTGGAAATTTTGGAAATGTTGGAAAGATCTAATAAGAATATAATCAAAAAATGGCTGCGTGTGGTGACTCATGCCTTTAATCCCTGCACTTTGGGAGGCCAAGGCAGGCGAACCACCTGAAGTCAGGAGTTCAAGACCAGCCTGGCAAACATGATGAAACCCTGTCTCTACTAAAAATACAAACAAACAAACAAACAAACAAACAAACAAAAGCTGGGTGTGGTGGCATGCTCCTGTAGTCCCAGCTACTCAGGAAGCTGAGGCAGGAGAATCATTTGAACCCAGGAGGCAGAGGCTGCAGTAAACTGAGATTGTGCCACTGCACTCCAGCCTGGGTGACAGAGGAAGACTCCATCTCAAAAAATATATATATACATAATTAAAAGGCAAGGTGGGCTTTTATAACTTAACTTCATTATCAATAACCTTCATAACGATAAGAAGAAAATAATTACATGAACCCAGAAGAGTCACTTGATTCCATCTTATTCATACATGGCTGTCTTCCATAGCACTGTTTCAGCATTTCAATCTCAATTAGCCAAGGTAAGAACTTTTTTAAAAGTTTGCATAAAATGTCTGGCCTTATGAACTAGCCTCTTTACCTCCTAAGGCTGCCAAGCTTTAGAAATAAAGTTACAGAAATCTCTTCCTTAAGTAGTGTAAAGCACCCCACCCCCCCTTTTTTGTTGTTGTTTTAAGATCCATGACTAATATATCCCAGGTCTGTTTAACCTTCACTGATTACACTGATGTCTCATTTTGCCTTCCTTTATGAGGAAAGCTACTCCACCAGCTTTGCGGCTGTCAGGTTTCCTAGGCTCTGCCCTGAGTAGTCTTTATTTTGACCGCATGGACACTGACTGACCTGTGTGGTTCTAAAGCTGCTGCTGGCAATTTAGGTGGTCCTGAATTTCAGCGTTCTCTCTACTTTTTAAAATTTATATGCCTACAACACTCCTATAGACCTTAAAGGGTTGACTTTGGCTATGAGACAGGAAACATTGCATCCATGTGGAATCAAATGAGAAGTGAACTTTCTAACAAAGTACCAAACATAAATCAAGGGGGAAAAAATCAAAATGCTGTAGATTAGGGTTTCAGCTGAATGCACTTTACATTTTATACCAAAACATTCAAGTCTGAGGTTGAAATGTTTAGTTATCACTTCACTCAAGTTAGCAAAACTCATGCCCATTGGGTTTGATGGTTGGATTAAGTGCCAGGTACAAGAAAACACACTTTGCTCCTCTGTAATGTGGAGAGGTGTCTCTCTTTTTGGAGTTCACTTACTCTGTTTGAAGTCAATAAAATTTCCTTTGTACCACAGATGTGCACCAAATCACCCCATACATATCTGTTTCCTCAACATGTTTTTAGTGCAACTGACTTTTACTTCCCTGAGAAAACAGGGAACATTGTGTTATGTAACTTTTTACATTTTCTCATTTAACAAAGTCCTTGAAGTTTACCTTAATTTTAATGAATGCATAAATGAACAAACTCTAAATCATATCTGCAAAAAACTTAAAAATAAAAGTAAATAAAATTAAACTTTTTATAAAGAGGGAGATTACTGATGTTCATCTTGTGAGTTCTTTGGCTCCTCATGCATACACTGAAAGGTCACCAGATCTCATGAGTGAGACCAAGGCAGAAGTTGGTAGTGGTTAGAACAAATTAGCCCAGGGAATATATCAACTATTCCCATTTTTTCCTATTCTGTATAAGAAGATAAGGAAATACTTTCCTATACAGCAATGGTTCTCCAACTGTGGTCCTCAGGTTAATGGCATCAATATCACCTAAGAACTTATTAGGAATATAAATTTTTTTACCCCATCTCAGACTTACTGAATCAGAAATTTGAGGAGTAGGACCAGAAATCTGTGTTTCAACAACTCCTATATGAGATTCTGATGCATGTTTCAAGTTGAGAACCACTGATGTGGAGAGTTACTACCTAGAGTTCCAATTCTCAACCCTACCTCCTTTAAGACAGATTTCTCTGCTTAGCCAGAATTCACACCCATATGTAGCAAGTTCAAATACAGCTCTCCTAAAAGTTCAATTTTTAAAAAACAATATCTAGTCTGGAAAAATCAATATATCTAAAGATAAACTAGACCTTGCTGTCTAGCAATTCATATCAAATACTCTTAAATCATACAATAGTGTAACAAGAAGCCTTTGTGATACATCACAAATCACTACCATGAATAAAGTTTTACTGTGTAATAAAATTTGCTTGTATTTATTTGGGATATTATTACATAAGAAGAGATCTTTCCTCCCTTCAAAGAATAGTCACTGTATTTTAAAATTAATTTTAATTGTTATTTTTCTACCATTGAAAAAAATATACTGATTATTTCTCTATCCTTATAATTTAGCATAGTGTCTACCATAAAGTAGGTAGTAAATAAATATTTGTGAGTACATGAATAAATAAATTATGTAGCAGAGCAGTAGCATGGTTTAGTTGAAAATCACAAAATTTTTCCACAAATAGAGCTAAGTTTATTTCCTAGTTCATTCATTCATTCTCTCAACTTGGATTTGAGAAAATATAGGTTAAGTTTTAATCTATAAAATGGGAAGACTAAAATGTGCTCATAGTCTTTAAACAAAGATGAAAAGAGAAAATCTGTATAAAACACTTCACACAGCATTTATATCACTAAGTATTCCAGGAATTACAGTGTATTTTCTTCTCTTTCCTAGTATAAACATGGTACTCCCTTTTTAAATATATAGGGCTTGCCTCCTCAGTGATTATGTAAAACAGATTATACAGAAAATCCATATATGTCATAAACAAGAATACACATGTTGTTCTTGCTTCAGCAGCACATATACTAAAATTGGAATGATACAGAAAAAGAGTTGCATGGCCTTTGCACAAGAATTACACATAAATTCAAGAAGCATCCTGTATGTTTTTAAATCAATAAGATACTTTTGTTTTTTTATGATACTCTCATTGTAACATAAATAAATGGACTTACAATAAAAGATTTATGTTACTTTGAAAAAATATATACATTGCACCATTTACTGAGTTTTGTGTGATGAGTTCACAACTTCTTTGATCAGATATAGTGATGCCATGAACAAAGAGGAACCAATGATAAAAGTCAGAGTCATTGCCTTGTGTACAATTTAGTGAAGCTATGTATAGTATCGAATATTTATTCAGATATTTTACAGTATCAAGATTTCTTGTATGTTATTTGGAAGGAGATATTATCCAACCATCATGAAGCTTCTTTTGTTGAGGCAAAAGAATGTAGGTAGTTATCCTCATGTACCAATATAGGAGGGACCTTTCCCTGCAGACTGTACCAGAAATATGCCGTGAAGTAGATGTTCAAAAGCTACATCATTTGCAGCCCACAACAGCCAGAAAAGTATTCTTGATTTTCTTCAGAATTCAAATAAATCGTACTTCCCAAGGAGAAGCCAGCAAACCCGAGGTTGGAAGGATAGTTAGGAAAACCAAGGCCAGGTGCTGTACACACATGCTTGGGAAGGAGAAGCTATGCTGAAAAAGTAGCACACAAAAATGTTCCAAGCCACTCTAATACCTCACCTGGGTATCTGAGTTCACATTTCCCCTACAAACAGGACACATATCCACACATGCAACTTGAAATATGACTTTGAGCTCCCTATTCTGGAATAAAAATCCATAGCTCAATGTTTTCAGCCAGTACAAGAAAAGGGATCTAGGGATTATGGCCAGGAACCCCGGAACACTTCACTGAACCAAGCCACCATCGCTGAGACTTAAGTAGGTAAAGAAAGCCGCTTGGAAGCTCGAATTGGGTTGAGTCCACTGCAGCTCAAGGAGGGTGCCTGTCTCTGTAGACTCCATCTCTGGGGACAGGGCATAGAAAAAAAAAAAGCAGCAGAAACCTCTACAGATGTTAATGACCCTGTCAGACAGCTTTGAAGAGAGTGGTGGATCTCCCAGCACAGAGGTTGAGATCTGAGAGCAGACAGTCTGCCTGCTCTAGTGGGTCCCTGACCCCTGAGTAGCCTAACTGGGGGACATCACCCACTAGGTACAGACCGACACCTCACACTTCACACGGTGGGGTACACCCCTGAGACAAAGCTTCCAGAGCAAGAATCAGACAGCAGCACTTGCTGTACAGCAATATTCTATCTTCTGCAGCCTCCGCTGCTGATACCCAGGCAAACAGGGTCTGGAGTGGACCTCAGGCAATCTCCAACAGACCTACAGCTGAGGGTCCTGAATGTTAGAAGGAAAAATAATAACCAGAAAGGACACCCACACCAAAATCCCATCAGTACGTCACCAGAATCAAAGACCAAAGGCAGATAAAAACACAAAGATGGGGAAAAAGCAGGCAGAAAAGCTGGAAATTCAAAAAATTGAAAAAATCGGAGTGCATCTCCCCCTCCAAAGGAACGCAGCTCATCACCAGGAATGGATGACAGCTGGATGGAGAATGACTTTGAAGAGTTGAGAGAAGAAGTCTTCAGTTGATCAAACTTCTCAGAGCTAAAGGAGGAACTACGTACCCAGTGCAAAGAAACTAAAATTCTTGAAAAAAAGAATGGAAGAATGGATAACTAGAATACGCAATGCAGAGAAGGCCATAAACGAGTTGACAGAGATTAAAACCATGACACGAGAAATACGTGACAAATACACAAGCTTCAGTAACCGACTCAATCAACTGGAAGAAAGAGTATCAATGATTCAAGATCAAATGAATGAAATAAAGCGAGAAGAGAAGTCTAGAGAAAAAAAAGGAAAAAGAAATGAACAAAGTCTCCAAGAAATATGGGATAATGTGAAAAGACCAAATCTATGTCTGATTGGGGTGCCTGAAAGTGAGGGGGAAAATGGAACCAAGTTGGAAAACACTCTTCAGGATATCATCCAGGAGAATTTCCCCAACCTAGTAAGGCAGGCCAACATTCAAATTCAGGAAGTACAGAGAACGCCACAAAGATACTCCTTGAGAAGAACAACTCCAAGACACATAATTGTCAGATTCACCAAAGTTGAAATGAAGGAAAAACTGTTAAGGGCAGCCAGAGAGAAAGGTCGGGTTACCCACAAAGGGAAGCCCATCAGACTAACAGCAGATCTCTCGGCAGAAACT
>NW_012101264.1:104578-108309 GCF_000951045.1 Mandrillus leucophaeus | reverse complement strand
TTATAAATCATGCTGCTATAAAGACACATGCACATGTATGTTCATTGCGGCACTATTCACAATAGCAAAGACTTGGAATCAACCCAAATGTCCACCAGTGACAGACTGGATTAAGAAAATGTGGCATATATACACCATGGAATACTATGCAGTCATAAAAAAGGATGAGTTCGTGTCCTTTGTGGGGGCATGGATGCAGCTGGAAACCATCATTTTCAGCAAACTATTGCAAGAATAGAAAACCAAACACCACATGTTCTCATTCATAGGTGGGAATTGAACAATGAGGTCACTTGGACTCTGGAAGGTGAACATCACACACCGGGGCCTATTATTGGGAGGAGGGAGGGGGGAAGGATGGCAATGGGAGTTATACCTGATGTAAATGAAGAGTTGATGGGTGTTGACGAGTTGATGGGTGCAGCACACCAACATGGCACAAGTATACATATGTAACAAACCTGCATGTTGTGCACATGTACCCTAAAACTTAAAGTATAACTTAAAAAAATAAATAAATAAATAATAGAAAATAAAATAAAGAAAGAAACAAAGAAAAACAAAAACAAAAAAAAAGTATCATTATGACAATAAAAAAAAAAAGAGAGAGAATCAAAATACTTACTGGTTCTTCAAAGAGCCTCAAGGTCAAGCAGAAGAGAGAGTGGGTAGTTCTTACTGTGACTCTAATTGAAATCCTAATATAGGGTTCACTAGTTTTGTATTATCTCTTGCATTTGTCACTTTGATCAACTAGTGGTCCTTTTCTAATTGTCTGGACTTCCCTACCTTCAATCACACCACTTGCTTCTATAGAGAAGTGAAAAAGAATCCTATGAGAACTCTGACCTTACCATGCCTCGGTTTTATCATTTGTAGAATGGGGCTCTCATCTTCACTGGGATATTGGAGCAATAAGATAAATTACATGGAAAGCAAATTGCCCAGTTCCTAGCACATAGCCAACACCCAAAACATTTAGCTGAATCCACAGTCATTTCTATGTCTTTCTCTGACTATATGATTTCCTTTAAACTATAAAAATTTGACTAGAAATCTAGCAAAAAGAGAAAAATCTACAATCATATTAAACACTTTATTTTCATTATATTTCTGCCTGGCCTCTTAAACATAAACTTATGCTTCTATAAATAACAAAGCTTAGCCCTGCATGAGTTTCTATCAAATATTTTTCATTATAAAGATAAATGAGCTTGGAAATCAGGATAATGTAGAAGTGATCAATTTTTTTCTCATTTAGATTTGAGTCTGTGAATTTTACAGGACTTGAGGAAATATTTTTCACTTTTCTCTAAATTGTCTATCCATATTCATTAAAACTCAACTGCTGATGATATGGAATACCTACCAGGAGTGGTGAGTTGAATTCCTTAGGGAAGGGAAGGCTTGATCCTTTATGAGACTATAAATCCAAATAAACATCATAAATAATGCTAAATGTAACATTCAAGAAGTAATGGCAATTACTTGAATTCAGGTCAGATAGACATGTCCAAGATTTAAAAAGTAAATTTACCCAACTTGGTATATTTGGTGACATTTTTACAAAAAGAACATTCTCACTCTCTTCTTTAAAAATAACAAAATACATAACATCAATCTCAATGTGAGTGATTCAAAGGAATTTGTAGGGTAAATAATCAAGATTTGTTTTTCTTAGAACATTTGAATTAGTAATAATCACATGTTGTTCAACCAGAAATTTATTCTTTCTCTTCAATTTTTTTTCAAGTTTAAAAAAGGCAATAAAATTACAAAAGGAAAGGAACAAAGCAATTGCAAAATATAACATAATAATCATAAAATTATTTTTGGGAAAATTGTACCTCATCAAAGAAATCAAAGGCACATTCAAAAACTTATCAAAATATACAATTGCCTGGAGTCAAAAGTAAAAACCCAAAACAATAAATCAAGCTTTAGTTTGTCCAAGTTCAAAACTCTTTCCCAATATTTCTCCCCATAACTCAATTTGAAAACCTAGAACAACTTAGTCTGTCAAGTAAAATATGACTGAGCAACATCACTGAATCTGCCCAACCATCCAATAGGAGGGGCAAAGCAAGAAGATTGTTCTTATTTATTAACTGTGATGTAACTGGAGACCACAGTCATAGTCAAGAATTTGTACCCACCACTTACCACCACACAACACATGCAAAGCAGGTGCCTTTCTCTTCATTAAAATCAGATTGGGAGGGATCATTTTTATTTTATGTTATTATGTACCTAAGAAACCAGATATGATAGGAGAAAGATATGCCAAAAAGGAGAACAAACCGTAGGGTACCACAGAGTCAAATGTTTTGCAATTAGAGGGAACTATATATTACCACATTTCCAAATGGATGTTTTTTTAACATGGCTTTCTCCACATAAAGGCAAGTTTTTCTTACATTTTCTACAAACTCCAAGGAGGAGTTAAGCCCAGCACAGAAATAAAAATCCATAAATCCTGAGCTTTCTGCATTTCTGAGAGCTCAAAAACACATTTTATATGAAAGAAAAAACTTATTCTGACCCCATGGCACTGTTCTTGCACATGCCTCCGTAACTCTTTTACATGTTTCATAGGCAAGAGCCACCTGGCCAAAATCTTATCAATAATGAGCCCATCACATGGCTCAAGAATAAGTAATCACATGCAGTCTGCTTTTCTTGTAAGTTCTGCAATGTCAACCTGAGGTTGACTATTTCAAAATAATAAATAAAAACAAGGAGATTAAGATAATTATTATTAACCAAAGCAAGTATAACCATCCTCAAAACATGTAAGTATAAGCTATCTACTGCTTTCAACCAATGAGAGCAGACATGAATGTGTGCCTTCGGTCTCGTGTCTAACAGTAATCATTCACTAACTTGCACTGGTCATGGGTTTGACATTTAGGAAAGCCAGTGGGAAAATGATTTAAGCAGCACTGACAAATGGCTAAATCCTACCAGACAAATGCAAAGTTTTACAAAAATTATGTAATGTAAGTATGACCTGATATATGCCTTCCTTTATCTGAGGCAATATAGAAATGAGAGTGATGTTGCTAATCTTATTTGACAAATATATTTTTACCCTGTCCTCATTCAGTAAAATTCCTCTTCCAAGATCTTTCTCCTTCTCCTTTCCTTTCATCTTGTTTACCTTTCCTTCTCTTCTTAGTGTTGTGAGCCAAAAAAGATTGGAAGATGATGTGGAGGTCTTGGAGAAATGAGAGAAATGAATTGTAACTTCTTTTTCCATGCCTTGAATTTTACTGTTAGATATATTATCTATTAGTCAGCTTGGATGGTGTTCAAATAGTGTTTTAAAATGTGAAAAGAAAAGATTATTCTATTTTATCATGTAAAAATTAAAAACTACCTTTGAAAATTATTGCCTATCACAGTGGCTGTTTCTAATTTCAGAAAAGTATACAAATCTGATGGCCTGAAGATTATTATTGTTATTTGTATCTCTAGTAATTAGCACAGTGACTAAGTCATGGCAAACATCTACAATACATGAGTGAGTGAATGAATAAGTGAATAAAGAATGAATGAACATCCTAGAGACAGAATTATCAAAACAAATAAGACTTGCTAGAGTCCCTGGGTCTTTCTGGTTTAAAATGAATGCCATTGTGAATAGTGCCGCAATAAACATACGTGTGCATGTGTCTTTATAGCAGCATGATTTATAATCCTTTGGGTATATACCCAGTAATGGGATGGCT
>NW_012101264.1:102464-104528 GCF_000951045.1 Mandrillus leucophaeus | reverse complement strand
AAGGGCAGCCAGAGAGAAAGGTCGGGTTACCCACAAAGGGAAGCCCATCAGACTAACAGCAGATCTCTCGGCAGAAACTCTACAAGCCAGAAGAGACTGGGGGCCAATATTCACCATTCTTAAAGAAAAGAATTTTCAACCCAGAATTTCATATCCAGACAAACTAAGTTTCATCAGTGAAGGAGAAATAAAATCCTTTACAGACAAGCAAATGCTTAGAGATTTTGTCACCACCAGGCCTGCCCTACGAGAGACCCTGAAGGAAGCAATAAACATGCAAAAGAACAACCGGTACCAGCCATTGCAAAAACATGCCAAAATGTAAAGACCATCGAGGCTAGGAAGGAACTGCATCAACTAACGAGCAAAATAACAAGCTAATATCACAATGAGAGGATCAAGTTCACACATAACAATATTAACCTTAAATGTAAATGGACTAAATGCTCCAATTAAAAGACACAGACTGGAAAATTGGATAAAGAGTCAAGACCCATCAGTTTGCTGTATTCAGAGACCCATCTCACATGCAGAGATACACATACGCTCAAAATAAAGGGATGGAGGAAGATCTACCAAACAAATGGAGAACAAAAAAAAAGCAGGAGTTGCAATCCTAATCTCTGACAAAACAGACTTTAAACCAACAAAGATCAAAAGAGACAAAGAAGGCCATTACATAATGGTAAAGGGATCAATTCAACAAGAAGAGCTAACTATCCTAAATATATATGTGCCCAATACAGGAGCACCCAGATTCATAAAGAGACTTATAAAGAGACTTACAAAGAGACTTAAACTCCCATACAATAATAATGCGAGACTTCAACACCCCACTGTCAACATTAGACAGATCAATGAGACAGAAAGTTAATAAGGATATCCAGCAATTGAACTCAACCCTGCACCAAGTGGACCTAATATACATCTACAGAACTCTCCACCACAAATCAGCAGAATATACATTCTTCTCAGCACCACACTGCACTTATTTGAAAATTGACCACACAGTTGGAAGTAAAGCACTCCTCAGAAAATGTAAAACAACAGAAATTATAACAAATTGTCTCTCAGACCACAGTGCAATCAAACTAGAACTCAGGACTAAGAAACTCAATCAAAACTGCTCAACTACATGGAAACTGAACAACCTGCTCCTGAATGACTACTGGGTACATAACAAAATGAAGGCAAAAATAAAGATGTTTTTTGAAACCAAAGAGAACAGAGACACAATATACCAGAATCTCCGGGACACATTTAAAGCAGTGTGTAGAGGGAAATTTATAGCACTAAATGCCCAGAAGAGGAAACAGGAAAGATCTAAAATTGACACTCTAACATCACAATTAAAAGAACTAGAGAAGCAAGAGCAAACACATTCCAAAGCTAGCAGAAGGCAAGAAATAACTAAGATCAGAGCAGAACTGAAGGAGATGGAGACACAAAAAACCCTCCAAAAAATCAATGAATGCAGGAGCTGGTTTTTTGAAAAGATCAACAAATTGATAGACCTTCAGCAAGACTAATAAAGAAGAAAAGAGAGAAGAATCAAATAGACGCAATAAGAAATGATAAAGGGGATATCACCACCGACCCCACAGAAATACAAACTACCATCAGAGAATATTATAAACACCTCTACGCAAATAAACTAGAAAACCTAGAAGAAATGGACAATTTCCTGGACACTTACACTCTTCCAAGACTAAACCGGGAAGAAGTTGAATCCCTGAATAGACCAATAGCAGGCTCTGAAATTGAGGCAATAATTAATAGCCTACTAACCAAAAACGTCCAGGACCAGACGGATTCACAACCAAATTCTACCGGAAGTACAAGGAGGAGCTGGTACCATTCCTTCTGAAAATATTCCAATCAATAGAAAAAGAGGGAGTCCTCCCTAACTCATTTTATGAGGCCAACATTATCCTGATACCAAAGCCTGGCAGAGACGCAACACAAAAAGAGATTTTTAGACCAATATCCCTGATGAACATCGATGCAAAAATCCTCAATAAAATACTGGCAAACCGAATCCAGCAGCACATCAAAAAGCTTATC
>NW_012101264.1:73233-96319 GCF_000951045.1 Mandrillus leucophaeus | reverse complement strand
GGATTGCATTGGGAGTTATACCTGATGTAAATGATGAGTTGATGGGTGCTGACGAGTTGATGGCTGCAGCACACCAACATGGCACAAGTTTATATATGTAACAAACCTGCACGTTATGCACATGTACCCTAGAACTCAAAGTATAATAAAATATATATATATATAAAATAAATAAATAAATAAAATAAAATGAATGCCAAACACCTGCATCCCACATATGGTTCTCTGTATGTTCTTACCACACCCATCCTCACCTTAATGACTTGATTTTCCTGAAAGGAATGGTTTTAGCTAAACACCAGGTGACATATAGTACCTAAATAAAGTTCTGGAAGTGATTTTTGAGGTGCTAGAAGTTTCTACACATTGAGGAACATTCCACAAGCAATTTTTTAGGGGAAAAATTCAAACAAGGATTGGTAAAGTCTGCTTCCTGGAATGCCATGTAGTCACCCATCTTAATCTAGTGCTGGCTTAAGGAATTAGCTAGGGTGGCTTTATTTTTTTCCCCAGAAAAGGGGAAGAAATAGGTTCATTGAGAACAGAACATCTCTTATGACCTGGATGAGGAAATAATGGAGCAGTCAGAAGGTAACCCCCTTCCCGGTGGGAATACACTGCAGTTACACAGTTGCAAATAATTACACCATGTTGATAGTGTCTTAAGTCATACAAAATTTAAGAGAATAAAAATGATGGAAGAGAAAGATAAATTAATATATGGCTTTGTAGAAACAATATTAGTCTTGTTCTGACATGTTGAAATCTATCTACATCAGAAAAAAAAAGGGCTTTAGATTTTTATAAATCACATTTTTTATTTGACATTTATCTATTCAAACACTGCATTTCCTAGGAATTGGTTAGCATGTAAAATTCTAATTAACTTTCTTAAAAACTTGCCATATTTGTCCAAGATTTGAAATCTGCTGTTTGGCAAAAGTGGAGTATAGAAATATTAGTAGTCTGCCTAATGTTTACTTTGGAAATTAACTCCTCAAAGCAATGACTTTCTTATAGTAAAGTGATTAATTTGAAATAATAGAGTGGTAAGGCATTGTTTGGTCAAATGGCTAACACAGAGTGTTGTGGTTAGTTGTTTAATCTGAAGGGCTTCTTTATCTATCCTTCAACCCTCCCTTTCTTCTTTGTCTACTGTAAGGAAGAGGGGAAAACAGAAAGATATTGCAATATTCTAGATAACTTTTTAACAATAAAAATAATAAAGTTTGAAGTAGATAGTAGTTCTACATTTTGAAAATTCCTCTATTATATGAGTTACTGAAAGAGATAAAGATCTACCTTATGTTACAGAAGTCAAAAGTATCAAATACTCCCTTCTGCCTATATGTTCCTTACCCCCAATTTGGCCTGGATTTAGTCAATTAAATATTTTCACTTAGGATTTGAATTTTGCTTTATGGTTTTGGGATTTTATTTACTTTTTTTCCAAATTGATTTATGTTTTGATTTGACTTGTATTTATTTATTGTGTACAGCATACACAATGTTTGGAAATACATATACAATATGTTTGGAAATACATATACAATATGTTTGGAAATACAAACATATGTAGCTTAACAACAAGGATACTTACTGAGACATGCCTCATTGATGCTTTCATCATGGTGCAAACATCATACAACGTACTTACACCAACCTAGGCAGTATAGCCTACTAGACACCTAGGCTACAAGTCTCTATATCACATTACTGTACTGAATGCTGTAGATAATTATAACACAATGGTAATTATTTGTGTACTTAAACATCAAAGATGCACAATAAAAATATTGTATAAAAGACAAAACCGGTACACCTATATATGGCACTTACCATGAAAGGAGTCTTGCAGAACTGAAAACTGCTCTGCCTGAGTCAGTGAGTGGTATGTGAATGGGAAAGCCCAGGATATCACTGTACACTGCTGTAGATTTTATGAAAACTGTACATTTAGGCTACACTAAATTTATTTTCAAAAATAAAGTAAGCATGCTATAATGTTATTACACCTACAACGTGACTGGACATGAACATTTTTCAACTCCATTATAATCTTATGGGACCCACCATCGTATATGCTGTCTGTCATGGACTGAAATGTAGTTATGCAATACATGATCATGTATATACATTGTGGAATGGTTAAATATAGGCAATTAACATAGGCATTACCTCATATAGTTATCATTTTTATGGTGAAAACACTTAACATCCACTCTGTTAGCATTTTTCAAGAATATGATGTCATTAACTACAGTCAACATGAATCTCTTAAACTTATTCCTCCTAACTGTAAATATGCACTCTTTGACTAACATCTCTGAAGCCCCCTGCCCCCTAACCACCCCAGTCTCAGATACCCATCCTTGTACTCTCTACTTCTATGAGATTAACTTTGATAAATTCCATGAGTGAGTCCATGCAGTATTTGTCTTTCTATGCCTGGCTTATTTCATTTAATATAATGCCCTTCAGATTCATCCATGTTGTTATAAATGGCAGGATTTTCTTCTTTTTATGGCTGAAGTATATTCCATTGTGTAAATACAGCCAGTTTAAAAAAAATGTATATGGATACATAATAGTTGTACATATTTATGAGGTACATGTGATATTTTGAAAGAAGCGTACAATGTATAATGATCAAATCTGGGTAACTGAAATGCCCACCACCTCAAAATTTATTATTTCTTCGTGTTGGAAACATTGTAAATCTCTTCTGGCAAAATATGACATATATACACCATGGAATATTACTCAGCCATAAAAAGGAACAAAATAATGGCATTTTCAGCAACCTGGATGGAGTTGGAGACCATTATTTTAAGTGAAGTAACACCAGGAATGGAAAATAAAATATCTAATGTTCTCACTTACACATGGGAGCTGAGGTACGAGGAAGTGAGGGCATAGGAATGATATACTGGACTTTGGGGACTCAGGTGAAAGGCTGTGAGGTGGGTGAGGAATAAAAGACTACACATTGGGTACAGTGTACACTACTCAGGTGATGGGTGCACCAAGATCTTGGAAATCACCACTAAATAACTTATCCATATAACCCAAAACCACCTGTTCTCCCAAAACTATTGAAATAAAACTTAACAATAAAAATAAATAAGTATCTTCTAGCTATGTTAAAGTGTATAATAAATTATTGTTAACTAGAGTTGCCCTAATGTGCTATTGAACACTATATCCTATTCCTTATAACTAACTATATTTTTGTACCTATCAATTAACACCCTCCATCTACCTTTTCCACTACCCTTCCCAGTCTCTGGTAACCGCCATTCTATTCACCACCCCCTTGTGATCAATTTTCTTTAGCTATCACAAATGAGTGAAAACATGTAATATTTGTCCTTCTGTTACTGGCTTATATCTCTTAACATAATTTCTTTAGTTGCATCCATGTTGCTGCAAATGACAGAATTTCATTCTTTTCATGCTTGAATAATATTCCACTGTGTATCCAGACCACGTTTTCATTATCCAATTATCTGTTGATGAACACTTAGGTTTATTCCATATCTTGGCTATTATGAATATTGCTGCAATAAACAAGAGAGTGCATATATAACTTCGATACACTGTCTTCCTTTCTTTTGGATATATATCCAGCAGTGGGGTTGCTAGATTGTATGGTAGTTCCATTTTTTGAGAAACCTCCATACTGTTTTTCACAGGGACTAATTTACATTTCTACCAACAGTGTATGAGGGTTCCCCTTTTTCTGGATCCTTGTCAGCATTTGTTATATTGTATCCTTTTGCTAATAGCCATCCTAACTGGGGTAAAATGACATCTCATTGTGGTTAGATTTGCATTTCTCCAATAATTACTGGTGTTGAGTATTTTTTCATATAACAGTTTGCCATTTGTATTCCTTCTTTTGAGAAATATCCCGTTTTTTTCTAATGTTTAATTGAATTATTTGGTTTACTTTGCTATTGAGTTGTTTGAAATCCTTATATATTCTGTTTACTAATAATATGGTCAGATGAATAGTCTACAAATATTCTCTAATGACCAAACCTGATTATTCTACCATCTCTTTGATTCTGTGAGTCATACAATATCTTTCAAGTGAATTCATTTTCTGCTTAGCCAGTGCTAGTTTCTCTGGTTTGCAACAAAGGACACAGATGCTTTATATAATGGTGCTCAGAGTGTGGTAAAGATCAAATGGTAAATACCACTCTTGGCAAATTCTGAGCCAAAGCAAAGCAATGCCTCTAAGGTTTTGAAGAGAAGTCATGCCATATTCAGAATGTAATTATTTCAGCAAGTAAATATAATCTTGAGAACATCTTCTGGCTTACCATTGGGCCCTAACAGAATGAGGTGCTAGGTGCTCAGGAGGTTAGAGCTTCCAAGAAAAAATTGGATATATACAATATAATACAGACTAAGCCGCTATAACAAAGAAACTCAAAATTTAGTAGCTTATTTTCTGTTACATTTAATTATTCAGATGTCCAGAGGCATCTAGAAAACCACATCTAAGAGATAGCTCTGTTCTAGGAAGTTCTCTCTGTCTTGTTTATCTACCATCTCCTAAAGTGTAATCCTCATCTTTATGACCAAAGGTGCCTCAGCTCCATGTCTATGTGCCTACCAGTGAAAAGTGACAAGGAGTGAAAGTTTAGGACAATTTACTTTGAGGAAAGTGATATAAAATATTATTTCTACTCACATTCCATCAGCGAAAATTTAGACACATTGGCCATCTTAGGTACAAAGGAGTCTGAAAATATATTTTCTCAATGAAGTTGTCATATACTCCAAAAAAATGCTATTAATATGGAAAAAGGAAAGAACGGAATTCCCAAGACAACTAGAAGTCTGCCACAAAGTTCTCTGAAAAACCCAGCCCTGAATCAGGCAAGTGCTATAGCATTTCATTATCAAATCAACATACTACATCAGAGAGATGTACATTTTAGGGGCAGGGCATTCATACACTCCACATGCTTACCGCCACAACACTGTCATCCACTATTCAATTCATATTCAGCCCTTATGAGGTGAACCATATGACTAGTAGACTGAGTAGGACAGTCCTAAGCCTGATTTCTAGACATCTGTGACAGTAGCTAAAAGCGGCTTGCTATGGAGACATAGCACCAGAAAAAAAACTGACTCTGAAGAAGACAGAATTTAGAATAGCACGATTTGAGGAACAGATCATGGATTCTGGTTGGTAGCTAAAGATTTTATTGAATAGCCAAGGATATGAAAGGAGCAATATTGGAGGACTATTGACAAAATGTCTCTGGATGTGATATACGGGTGGATTCTTTTGAAATAAACATTAAAATGCTGTATGCTAGGTGAATGTTTACCGAAAAGACCCTTGAAAAGCAAGTGCTTAATAATCAGGGGAGCAAGATGACTACTTTAGAGATTTCAGTTTGCCTCCTTCCCAAATATCTATTCAATAAATAATATGCTCATAAAAATGTGTTGGCAAGGATAGAGGCTACACATGAGCTCAATGTGGATTTTCCTTGCAGAGATTCTTGCTATCTTCAAGTAGCCTATTTTCCAGTATCAACAAGCAACACTAGACTCCCAACACAGTTCTATACAGTGAGTGGGAATTTGAGTACCTGCTGATAAATGAGTGGATCTTTTCCATCATGAAAAGGTTAACATTTTGACATCTCTAAAACATATACCAATATCAGATTTATAGTTTTTTTAACTCTGTGTTTATGCCAGCCCTAGCATCCATAGACCTACTCTATACCTCATGTACTATTGTGAAATCCCTATAACATTGTTTCTACCAAAGAACTTAATATATATGAAGGTGAAGGGGCTACTGTCCGTGGACATTACTGTGTTTTTTATAAACCCCATCTTACAGAAGTACTTCTCTTAATGATGGAATTTCCTGTTGAAGGGAGATTTGGTTATGGTTGCAGCTTGGAAATAAGGCCTTGCCTTGGGTGGATCACTTGAGGCCAGGAGTGAGAGCAACCTGACCAACATGGCGAAACCTTGTCTCTACAAAAAATATAAACCCTAGCTGGGCAGGGTGGCAGATGATTGTAATCGCAGCTACTTGAGAGGTTGAGGCATGAGAAGAACTTGAATCTAGGACACAGGGGTTGCAGCGAGCAGATATTGCACCACTGCACTTCAGCCTGGGCAACAGAGCAAGGCTCTGTCTCCAAAAAAAAAAGGCCTTGCAAGCCAGAAACATGGGCACAAAACATGAGATACATGTTCTATACCAATGACCAATATATTTCTCTTAAAACAAGTATCTTGGAGTCTGAAACAAAGGGATGGATATTAGAGTGATGCTTCTCAACTTCAAACGACGCATTTGAAATATTTTGGTTTTCCATCTTTGAGACTCTAGGGTTTACTAGTGAAAAAAATGTTAATATTAGAAGAACAATACTTTCAACAGGAAGCACTACAAATTTCCACTGAATTTGAAGCTGAGAGTATCCTCTAACCATCTCTGGTGCTTATTGCCCTGAGGGAACTGGCAAAAACTGAGATAGATTGTGGTTTGAGGAGACAGCCCCTGACTATCAAGAGGAAGTCATACAGCCTTTCTTGGGTACCACCTTTGCTAAGGCCACTCTAGACTACTCACAATTACCCAAACTGGATGTTTACTTTCATGCCTCTGAGGTTTTGGAATTGCTAACCTTTCTGCTTCTAGTGCACTCCACTATCTCTCATCGTTCAAAGCCCAGATGATAAAATCACCCTCAGTGTAAAGTCTTCTCTGATACTGTCATAAGACAGAGCTATTTACCATACCCTCTGTGTATTATATAATCTCACAGAGTAGTCTTAGCCTTTTTCAAGTCACATTGTATCTATGTGTTTACATGTCTATTGCCACTAACTGCATAAGTACATTATTGTATGTCATTATACCACAAACCCCTGATAACGGACATTAATTTTAAGAACCAAAAACCTACAGACTTTAAAGAACTGCACACTTCTGACAAAGGAAGTTAATTTTAACAAGTTATATTTTGTGCCTCCTTTGGCCAAGAATTGTAACACCACTGTAACGCTTGGCATAGGGAAAGTTCTGAATATATCTTGCTTAAATTAATTACTAAGCTTTTGCAAAATATATACAGAAAATTAAAATGTGAGAAATTTTGAGCTCATGAGTGATGTCAGAGTTAAGATATGCATTGGGAATCAATAACAAAGAGATGATTTTCTTGACCATCTTGGTCAGGGTTTTTGGCTTACATAGTTTCCAATAGACTCCCTGTGTTGTGTCGAGACCACCTCTCTTTCCTAGGTATTTAGCATCTCGGGAATGAGTTTTTTGTTGGAAACAAAATGGACATTCATAAGTGTTTGTATAATTAATTACTTACATAGTAATTTATATTAATTATTTGCTTCAGTTATATAACCATTTGTACTAATTCATTAATGATGAAATGTGCAAAACTCTGGATCCTATCATAGCATAGTCTCTGTCCCTTTGGTATACATTTGATAGTGTTTATATAAGCATATACTTCATACAAACTTGGATAACGGAATTCTGCCTAAAATAATAGAAATACTAAACTCCTTTAGCAGAATGCAATTAACATTCACTCCTTTTAACTTTTTATAATCAAAAATGACTATCTTTACAATAGAGTACACAAGCCTCATTAAAAGATTTAAACAATCATTGATTGCATTTAATTAACATTCTTAACAGACTATACAAAAATACATTCATGTTCAAACCTAACATTGTATACATTTACTTCATTGTACACACAAAAATATGAGTAGCTATTTTCCTATGCAAGATTTTTCAAGGTGTACCTCTTCCTTGTGTTTCTATCTTCATTATTTTGGATTTTTTCATACTGGGAAAGCTCTTTTTCTTCATCCAATAAATTACTTTCAATGTGGAAATCATTAGTGCACTAGAATATGGAATTTAGAAATGGGAAAACATAGTCATAAACTAAACAGACTGTTTGACATGAGATTAATAACCAAAGCCCAGAAACCACTTGATTTTGTTCTTTATGAAGTTTCATATACTAATGTGAGCAGTATTTCTCATTTCTCATGGCTATGTAATATTTTGGGGCTTATATGACTAGTCACTTTTCAGCCTTTTAGCAAGAGATTTTCAGAAGTTCTGGTAAGAAAGGAGTTAATGGAGTAAAATTTTATTAAAAGATTTATGCTGACCAGGTGTTTGAGTTGCTTGAAAAGTCAACCATTTAACATACAACCTTCCTGTTGTAAATACTGTACCACCAGAAGACAGATTAAATAGTTTCATATAAAACTATGGTTTTAAAAAAAATAGGGATAATGAAAAAACATTGTCCAACATTTTTTTGGTAAGTTGCCAAAAATGTGACCCTCAGCACACCAGTGTCTTTATACTAGCAGCTCACTTAAACTGTCTCATGCAGAGACAAAGGCAGAATTGGGGCTTTTAAAACATAAATATAAATATCAAATATCCATATCAGAAACAGATTAATGACTACTCTGATTATATATGTGATTATATATGTCATATGCAAAAACTCATTCAAAAGACTCTGAGATTATCATAGCCTATAACATCATATTTAGAGGAGACGTTCTGTTTCTCTGAGTTATGAGGTTAACCTGTTAACCCTGCCACCTTCACATTATATCACTGGAAATCCTGCTTATTTGGGAAAATTGTGGTTTTCAGGCTCACAGTCTTGGGCTTGCCTTATACAAACTAACCACTAAAAATGGGGATGGTAGGAGGTTTTTCATGAAATGAGCATTACAGAAACTAACCCCAGGGTTAAATGCTACAATCATTCACAGGTGGGATTTCCTGGGGTTTTGTAACTTTCCATGAAGGGATTTACATATGCCCCAAAGAAGCCACTGTTGAAAAAGGGTTTTTATTCTTTATGGTGGGGGGTGGGAGGTGTAGTTTTAACTAAGCAGTAAAGTAACTCTATCTGGTCATAGTTACCAAGCTGTTGTACTTTTTCTTTGATAGGTCAATAGACTGTTGTCATCTTAATTTGTGTCTGGGCCTATCACGCAATGACCATTGCCTCACAGAAGGTTTTAATCAAAGCAGCCAAACCAACAAAATGGGACATCCTCGTCAGAATTACTCTCTCAACCTCATTTTGAACTGTTGCTTTTTCAGAGGCTTGGCAAATTTCATAAGCCATTTACCAAAACATTCACATTTAATAAGAGACAATTTTTACATAAGGAAAAAATAATCTTCTGTCACCTCGTCCTCTAAAATGTCAAATATCCATAGGTAAGTGAACAATGGTACTACGTTTTCAACCACTCTACAAAGTGAGTTTCAACACAGACTCTAAAATTGTGCTGCTTTCTAAAAAGTCTCTCTACTCACATCCCTATAACCTGAACACCAATCTTTTTTAAAAAAGGAAATTTCTTATATTTTTTTAACTTCCCATAAACATAAGAACCATAAATACTCTTTGATATTAAACATCCAAATATCTGTATGTATCTTTGTGCTTTCTCTGTGTTGCCTGGATTCCACAGACCAAACAACTTGTAGGTTACTACTAGAGCCTGCTACTGTAAAAGGAAACAGAAAAATAACACATTGTCATCAAGCATTACTAGATTCTCATCTGGCTTTCCTATGAATCACAAAGTTAAAGGTACACAGCCAGAGTCCAGAAATATCCAGAGTATTCACAACAGCCCGTCAGTCAAGACAGGCACATATCTTAGGATATTTTAACTGGAGACCATCTTTTCTGCATTCACACATTTATGGCATCATCTCTTTTTTTGCCAATAGTTTGTTGAGGTCACGGGTTTGTTCTTTAAAAACTAAATGCAAAGTTTCATTTTAGATTGTTATTAGATTTAAAAGCCCAATTTGCAGGCATATTCTAAGTCTTACCCAGAGAGAGTGTACGTACACATATGTGTTCAAGTAAGTAGAGCAGTACAATGTGTAAGCACAATGTGTCACAATTAGGGATCAGGCCTCCCAAAGCCATCTCGGGGCACAAGCACATGTGCCTAGGAACTTAGGCCCCTGTCATGGTTGTCAAACCATAACTCAGGCATGGCCTCCTCCAATCACTCTACTACTTCAACCACGGTAGCTGCAATGATGCAGAGCCTGACAGGAGACCCTCATAAATTACTTTCTTCCCCCAGTCTGGAAACATGGGCAAAAAGATCAAAGTATAAAGCAGATTTGGTGGTGAATGGCTACATTTCTGAACAGCCTTCTGAAAGGAGTGTTCCAATTAGGGCAATAATACAAGCATTGAATTGGTCTATACACCCAAATAGATTCAGTGCAACCTGAAAGTGTGTGTGTGTGTGTGTTTCTGTGTATCCATGCATGCATGTGTACATTTGTGAAGCAGTTTCACCTTTTCTCTTTTTCTTCCTCATCGAAATTGGTATGCAAATAAATTCTACAATGCATTTAGTGTTTCACTGAACAGTTAGAGTTTATTTCTCTCTCTAAAAGATTAAACTTAGTCAAAGTTTTTGGCAATTATAATTAGTAGAAAGACTTTGTGGAGTAAGACAATGTTAACCATGCCATATAACAGCCCATTTTAAAAATCATTCTATGGTAGTTCATATTTTATAACAGATTCTCCATTCTTGTATCTCCCTCATGGATTTTTAAAACATTAATTCATTTAGTTACTAAACAAATCCTTATTGAGCACTTAATAGGACTTTGTTAAGTCATAGAAATAGAGTAGAGAAGAAAACAGGTATCATCCTTGCCCTTGTATACTTAGTTTTTGGAAAGGGCAATAGGCCTTCCCAGAACAGAACATTTAAAAAGTTGTCCCTATTTACAAAATGATATCTGATATAATGAATAAAAGCTACTCAGCAAAAGGCCTGTATTGCTATTAACAATATTCTAAAATTTCTTCTTTTGTGGATTGAAATGTGCTTACCAAAAATTCATAGGTTGAAGTACTACTCCCTGCTTCTCAAAATGTAACCTTAACTGGAAATAAGGCAATCAAGTTAAAATAAGGTCATTAAAGTACTGCCTGATCCAATTTGACTGGTGTCATGTTCATCAATGCTTCTAAAAGTCAAGAAATACCAAAGATTGCCAGTAAACCATCAGAAATTAGGAGAGATTATGGAACAGATTCTCTCTATCAGCCCTCAGAAGAAAACAACCCTCCTAATACCTTGATCTCATATTTGTAGCCTCCAGAACTAACAAATTTATGTGTTGAAGACGCCCAGTTTGTGGTATTTTGTTACAACAACCCTGGCAAATTAATGTCTTCTAAAACCAAAGGTGTCTCTTTCTTATTTAAAATATAATAAATCAGACAAAGAAGAAAATAACATGATGGTGGAAAGAATTCCAATGGGGGAAATTTTTAATTAGTAAGTTTTAAAAATTTATTTAACAACATAAATAAAAACACCTTCCCTTCCTTCTCAATTTAACCTGAATTCAAAGAGGTTACAAAAATGAAGATGTATAACCCTCAAATTAAAGGGCTTTCTTTTTATTTTCAATGTAAAATAAATTCCTACATACTACTAGGACATATGAAAGTGCAGCTCAACAGCATTATTATAATACACAAGAAATTAAATACAGCAGAAATGCAGAAAAAAATAGTATCAATCCTTGTGAGGGGATTATCTTTAAACACACAATTGCAAGTGTGTATGTCCCAAATCAAATAAAGTAAGGAAAGATATTATTTTTAGTTAGTGTAAAAATTTAATATTATGACCATATTTTATTTCAGAAGATAAGTTAATTCTGATTTTGCCCCCAAAACGTGTTTACCTCTGCAACTTTATTAAGAGTGTTCAATAAAGTGAAAGAAGTTATAACATGTAAAGACTTCAGTAATTTTCAAGTAGGCAGAAGAATCGCAATCTAAATACATAGCCAAATTTTGTTTCAATTGATTATCTTCTATAAAACCAAAGAGGAAAGATATATAAAAACAAATGGTAAATGCCAAGTTGAAAATTATTTTGGTGGTGTGCCAAGATGGTCAATTAGAAGCAGCTGTGGTCTGTGGCTGTCACAGAGAAGAACAACAGGGAGTAAATTCTACACCTTCAACTTTGGTATCCAGGTTCTTGCACTGGGACTGATTAGGCAATCAGCATGACCCATGGAGAGCAAGGAAAAGCAGGATAGGGCAATGGCCCACCTGGGAGAGACACAATGCCATTGGGGCTCCCACCCCCAGCCAAGAAATGTGGTGAGCAATTGTGCAACCCCTTCTGGGAAACCACGCTTTTGCCATGGATCTTTGCAACCCAAGGATCAGGAGATCCCCTCATAAGCCCATGCAACCAGGGCCATGAGTCCCAAGCACAGAGCTGCGCAGACTCTCAGCAGCCACTTGAGCACACACGGAGGCCCAGGAGTTTTTGCATACTTTGGCCCCAGGAATTCTGGTGAGGCAGGAGACCCATCCATTTCCCTAGGAAGGGGGATGAAGCCAGGGAGCCAAGCAGTGTTATTCAGTGGGCCCCACTCTTATGGCACCTCACAAGATAAGACCCACAGGCTTGGAATTCCAACTGGCCAGCAACAGCAGGCTGGAAACTGCTTGAGATGACTAAATTGGTGGAGATGACTAAATTGTTGAGGGGAAGGGGTGGCCACCATTTCTGTGACTTAAGCCCACCTTTCTGGTTGCCAGCTTCAGGGAGTCTGGGAGGTCTGTAAGGAAATCCTTTACAGCACAGCACAACTACTGTGGCAGATCATGGTCAGACTGCTTCTTTAAGAGAGACCCCGATCCATCCCTCCTCACTGGGCAGGGCCTCCCTGTGGGAATTTCAACAACTCCAGCCAGGGTTTTATGGGCAGAACTCTGATCTCCCTAAGAGGGAACCCCTGGGGGAAGGGGCAGTCACAGTCTCTGTGGTTCAGCCAACTTAGTCTTTCCTCCCAGTTGGATCTGGAAACTCCAGGTGGTCCAGACAAGAGGAGTTTTCCCACCTCAGTGCAGCACACCCACTCTGCCAAGGGGCAGCCAAAGTATTCTTTACTCAGTCCCTGATCCCATTCCTCCTGACTGGGAGAGACCTCCAAACAGGGGTCTCCAGACACCTCCTGCAGGAGTATTCAGGCCAGCATCAGGTTGGTGCCCCTCTGGGACAGAGCTCCCAGAAGAAGAAGCAGGCTGCCACCTTTGCTGTCTTGCAGCCTTCACTGGTGATAACTCCAGGTGTGGGAGGGACCCAGGTGATTACGGTCTGGAGTGAACACCCAGCCTACCACAGGAGCACTATGGAAGAGGATCCTGACTGTTAAAACAAACAAACAAAGCAACAATAACAACAGCACCAACAAAAAACATCACACAAAAACCCTATTCAAAGACAAGCAACCTCAAAAATCAAAGGTAGATAGGCCCACAAAGATGAGAAAGAATCAAAGCAAAAACACTAAGAACTCAAAAATTCAGAGTGCCTCTTCTCCTCCAAATGATTGTAACATATCTCCAGCAAGGACACATAACTGGGCAGAGACTCAGATAGCCAAATTGACAAAAGTGGGCTTCAGATGGTGGGTAATAACAAACTTTGTTGAGCTAAAGGAGCATGTCCTAACCCAATGCAAAGAAGCCAAGAATTATGATAAAACATTACAGGGGCTAATAACCAGAATAGCCAGTTTAGAGAGAAATGTACATGACCTGATGAAGCTGAAAAACACAAGATGAGAACTTCACAATGCAATCACAAGTATCAATAGCTAAACAGACTAAGTGGAGGAAAGAATCTCAGAGCTTGAAGGCTATCTTTCTAAAATAAGACAGGCAGACAAGAACAGAGAAAAAAGAATGAAAAGGAATAAAAAAAACTTCCAAGAAATATGAGATTTTTTAAACAGACCAAACCTACAACTGACTG
Organism: Mandrillus leucophaeus; assembly: GCF_000951045.1. Lineage (NCBI taxonomy): Eukaryota > Metazoa > Chordata > Mammalia > Primates > Cercopithecidae > Mandrillus > Mandrillus leucophaeus. The sequence continues at coordinate 82,414 of NW_012101264.1, read as the reverse complement.
GGGTACCTGAAGGAGACAGGAAGAGTGGAACCAAGTTGGAAAAGATACTTCAGGATATCATCCAGGAGAACTTTCTTAACCTAGCAAGACAGACCAGCATTCTAACTCAGGAAATGAAGAGACCCCAAGTAAGACACTCCTTGAGAAGATCAACCCCAAGACACACAATCATCAGATTCTCCAAGGTTGAAATGAAAGAAAAAATGTTAAGTTCAGCCAGTAAGAAAGGCCAGGTCACCTATAAAGGGAAGCCCATCAGGCTAATAGATGATGCCTCAACAAAAACCCTTCAAGCCAGAAGAGATTGGAGGCCAATATTCAACATTCTTAAAGATAAGAATTTCCAAGCTATAATTTCATATCCTGCCAAACTAAACTTCATAAGTGAAGGAGAAATAATATCCTTTTCAGACAAGCAAATGCTGAGGCAATTCATCACCACCAGGCCTGCCTTGCAAGATCTGCTAAGGAAGCATTAAACACAAAAAGGAAAAACTGTTACCAGCCACTATGAAAATACACTAAGTACACAGGCCAGTGACACTGTGAAACAACCACATAGACAAGTCTGCAAAATAATCAACTAGCATCATAATGACAGAATCACATTCACACATAACATTAACCTTAAATGTCAATGGGCTAGATGCCCCAATTAAAAGACATAGAATGTCAAGCTGAATAAAGAGTCAAGACCCAGCAGTATGCTGTATTCAAGAGACACATCTCATGTGCAAAGACATACATAGACTTAAAATACAGGGATGGAGGCATATTTACCAAGCCAATGGAAAAGAGAAAAAAGCAGAGATTGCAATACTAGTTTCGGACAAAACAGACTTTACACCAACCAAGATCAAAAAGGACAAAGAAGTGCATTACATAATGGTAAAGGGTTGAATTCAACAAGAAGAGTGAACTATCTTCAATATGTATTCACCCAATACAGGAGTACCCAGATTTATAAAATAAGTTCTTAGAGACCTACAAAGATACTTAGACTCCCATACAATAATAGTGGGAGGCTTTAACACCTCACTGACTATATTAGACAGATCATTTAGACAGAAAATTAACAAAGATATTCAGAACCTAAACTCAGCTTTGATCAAGTAGACCTGATAGATCTACAGAACTCTCCACCCAAAAACAAGAGAATACACATTATTGTCATTGTTACATACTTACTCTAAATTTGACCACAATTAGAAGTAAAACACTCCTCAACAAGTGCAAAAGAACTGAAATCATAACAGTCTCTCTCACCAGCCTGCAATCAAATTAGAACTGAAGATTTTAAAAGTCATTCAAAACCACACAACTACATGGAAATTGAACAAGCTGCTCCTGAATGGCTACTGAGTGAATAATAAAAATAAAAAAGAAATCAAGAAGTTATTTGAAACTAATAAGAAAAAAGAGACAACATACCAGAATCTCTGGGACAAAGCTAAAGCAGTGTTAAGAGAGAAATTTATATCACTAAATGCCCGTATCAAAAAGCTAGAAAGATTTCAAATCAACACCCTAACATCACAACTAAAAGAACTAGAGAACCAAGAGCAAACAAACCCCAAAGCTAGCAGAAAACAAGAAATAACCATGATCAGAGCAGACCTGAAGGAGATAGAGACACACACACAAAAAAAACCTTCAAAAATCCATGAATCCAGGAGCTGGCTTTTTAAAAAAATTAATAAAATAGATAGACCACTAGCTAGACTAATAAAGAAGAAAAGTGAGAAGAATCAAATAGACACAATCAGAAATGATAAGGGTGATATCACTACTGATCCCACAGAAATACAAACAACCATCAAAGAATAATACAAACACCTCTATGCACATAAACTAGAAAATCTAGAAGAAATGAATAAATTCTTGGATTCATACACTCTCCCAACACTGAACCAAAAAGAAATTGAATCCCCAAATAGACCAATAATGAGTTCTAAAATTGAGGCAGTAATAAAAACCTGCCAACCAAAAAGAGCCCAGGACCAGATGGATTTACAGCTGAATTCTTCCAAAGATACAAAGGGGAGTTAGTACCATTTTTAGCAAGTGAAAAGGAGGCACTTCTCTGTAACTCATTTTATGAGGCCAACATCATCCTGATACCAAAACCTGGCAAAGATACAACAAGAGCACAAAAGAAAACTTCAGGCCAATATTCCTGATGAACATCAATGCAAAAAAAAGTGCAATAAAATATTGGCAATCCGAATCCAGCAGCACATCAAAAAGGTTATCCATTACGATAAAGTTGGCTTCATCCCTGGGATGCAAGGTTCATTCAACATACACAAAACAATTAATGTGATTAATCACATAAATAGAACTAAAGACAAAAACCACATGATTATCTCAATAGACACGGAAAGGGCCTTCAATAAAATGCAACATCCCTTCATGTTAAAAATTCTCAATAAGCGATCTTTGACAAACCTGAGAAAAATAAGAAATGGGAAAATAATTCCATATTTAATAAATGATGCTGGGAGAACTGGCTAGCCATATGCAGAAAATTGAAACTGGACTCCTTTTTTACACCTCATACAAACATTAACTCAAGATGGATTAAGGATTTAAATATAAAACACAAAACTATAAAAACCATAGAACAAAATCTAGGTATTACAATTCAGGACATAGACATGGGCAAAGATTTCATGACGAAAATGCCAAAAACAATTGCAACAAAAGCAAAAATTGACAACTGCGATCTAATTAAACTAGAGAGCTTCTGCAAAGCAAAATAAACTATCATCACAGTAAACAGACAATCTACAGAATGGGATAATTTTTTTCCAATCTATCCATCTGACAAAGGTCTAATATCCAGTCTATAAAGAACTTAAGCAAATTTATAAGAAAAAAAACTATTAAAAAGTGAGCAAAGGACATGAACAGACACTTCTCAAAAGAAGACATTCACGTTGCCAACCAACATATGAAAAAAAGCTCAACATCACTAATCATTAGAGAAATGTAAATCAAAACCACAATGAGTTACCATCTCATGGCAGTCAGAATGGTGATTATTAAAAAGTCAAGAAACAACAGATGTTGGCTAGGTTACAGAGAAAAAGGAATGCTTTTACACTGCTGGTGGGAATGTAAATGAGTTTCACCATTGTGGAAGACACTGTAGCGATTCCTCAAAGAGCTGGGAACAGAAATACCATTTGATGCAGCAATTCCATTACTTGGTATATACCCATAGGAATATAAATCATTCTATTATAAATATACATATAGATGTATATTCATTGCAGCACTATTCACAATAGCAAATACATGGAATCAACACAGATGACCATCAACAATAGACTGGATAAAGAAAACATGGTACACTATAGAATATTATGCAATCATAAAAAGGTGACATCATATCCTTTCCAGGGACATGGATGGAGCTGGAAGCCTTTATCCTCAGCAAACCAATGCAGGAACAGAAAACCAAACACCACATGTTGTCACTTACATGTGGGAGCTGAACAATGAGAACACATGAACACACTGGGGGGGAACAACACACACTGGGGGAAACAACACACATTGGGGCCTGTCGGAGGGGGTAGGGTGAGAGAGACCATCAGGAAGAATAGCTAAGGGATGCTGAGTTTAATACTTAGGTGATGGTTTGATCTGTGCAGCAAACCACCATGGCACACATTTACCTATGTAACAAACCTGCACATCCTGCACATGTACCCTGGAATGCAAAATATAAGTTGAATAAAAAAGAAAAGAAAAGAAAGTTGTTTTGAGTCAATAAAATGTTCCAAGATTAATATCCCTGATCCATCATTCTTAAATGACTACTCTGTCCCCAAGACCTTGTCAATTCTTTGCATTTATAAATTTTCCCAAATTTTTAATATTGTATTTATTTATTATAATTTAATGCAACAGGAAAATTGTATAGACACAGGCTTTATGACTCAGTCTTGAGAGTAATCTATCATTTGAGATAGTTGTAGCTGATTTAGCAAGTCTCCTGTTGGTTTTATTTTTCCAGCCTAAGTAAAGATGGGTTATCTTGCTGGACAGAGCAGATGGGCATAATCTTCCTTCATCTATCTTCTTAATCAGACAAAAAAGGAAACCAGTACTTATTTACACACAGATTCACTTAAATATTAGCAATTACATAGCATCAGGTAGTCTGGATGGTTTTTCAATACTCATCCACACAATTTCTAACGTAAATATAGACTTATATGTCCATTATCAAGGCAAAAAAGATACTCATTAAATGTCATTATAAAATATTTATACCAATAACAGTACAATTTGTAATACAAATTCCTAACTAATATTTATTTTCTTTTCACATCAGAGCAGGGTCACCACAGGACATGATGCAAGAGGCAGGAGCCCAAGATGAGGTCATTACTGAATGCGACTCAGTTAGTGTTTAATACAAAAAGGTCTGACATCTAAGAAATCAAGTAGTAACCAGGAACTCAGCCATAGCCATTAGAAGTCAATAGATTTAAAAGGAGTGATAGTAGGAAATGGAAGTCAAAGCTGTCTGTGGTCAAAAGTCTAGAACACAAGTTCTATTCTAAGGCAACTGTTTTATACTTCTTACATCCAAATAGTATAGCCTCAAAAGCCAAACCTATAGATGTAAGAAAAGCCCTTGCAACTGGTTATAGAATGTTAGTAGAAAAAAAAATGATTAGAAATGGTAGAAAAATATATTCTGAAGCAAGAGATGATACAAAGAAAAATAAAAAGACTTAATATGGGCATGTTCCAGCTTCATCCATGAAGGAATAGCTATTATTGGACTTAACTTCTTGCTATAAACAAGTATAAAATCTAGACAAAACATATATAACAACTGTTTGCAGGCATTGGACCACAGCCAGTGCAGGGCTGTGGTCCTTGAGAAAAAAGAGGCAAACAAGATAAACGTCACATAAACCAAGGATTTCTCCCTGGGGACATTTTCCAAATTATAGCTCCAGAAAATAGAGCCTAAGTAAAGACAGGTAGTCTTGCTGGACAGCAGAAGCCCAAATCACAGTTCAGGGCAGCCAAGAGAGCTAGGATTGGAGTGGCTGAGTTTCAGAGAGGAAAAAGCTACACAAAAGGTGCCTAAAAATTTGCATAATCTTTTCCCTTACATTTTTAGTCAACTTCTAAGTTGTCAACCTATTTGACAGCAGTCACTGAGATGCTAGAGAGCAGAAGAAAGATTTCCAAGGCCATGGAAATCCCTTAGGTCAGCCAAGGATTAGAGACCTAAAGCATTCATTTTTTCACCACAGAAATGTCTAAAATGTCACATCCTAGGATATAGATGTGACATTTCCCTAGGTGTAAGGGCTGTGCCCAGAAAGAAAGAGCAAAACTAAAATAGACTTGCTCTCACAAAACTTCAAGCTACCCTGGCAAAATAAAAGTGATCTACAAGTAATTTTAGTCTCTGACTAAACAAAATTTAGCACTATTTAGAAGATAACATAAATCAAAGTATCAACCACATATATACAATGGCAATTTTCTAATCAAAAATTACTAAATATGGCCAGGCACAGTGGCTCACGCCTGTAATCCCAGCACTTTGGGAGGCTGAGGTAGGTGAAACCCTGTCTCTACTAAAAATACAAAAGTTAGCTGGGCATGGTGGCAGGTACCTGTAATCTCAGCTACTTGGGAGACTGAGACAGGAGAACCACTGGCACCCAGGAGGCGGAGGTTGCAGTGAGCATTGCACTCCAGCCCAGGCAACAATAGCGAGACTCTATCTAAAAAGAAAGAAAGGAAAGAAAGAAAGAAAGAAAGAAAGAAAGAAAAGAAAGAAAGAAAGAAAGAAAGAAAGAAAGAAAGAAAGAAAGAAAGAAAGAAAGAAAGGAAGAAAGAAAGAAAGAAAGAAAAGAAAGAAAGAAAGAAAGAAAGAAAGAAAGAAAGAAAGAAAGAAAGAAAGAAAGAAAGAGAGAGAAAGGGAGAGAGAAAACAAAATATATGAAAAATATGCTAAGAATTGGTTTTAAAATATTCAATAATTGAGAAATAAAATAAATAGAATCAGAAACAGAAGTGATTCAAGTAATATAGCTAACAGACTAACAGATAAGGAATTCAAAATAACTAAGATGAATATATTTAAGAAAAGAGAAAAAAGATAGTCAAAATGAATAAAAAACACAGAATTTCGATCACAGATTAAAATCTATAAAAAGAAACTGACATTCTAGAAAAAAATTATATAAACTTAAGAATGCATTCTAAAGACAAAAGTGCTCTATTAGGTCTGTTCTCACACTGCTGATAAAGACATACGTGAGACTGGGTAACTTATTAAAGAAAAAGGAGGATTAATGGACTTACAGTTCCACATAGCTGAGGAGGCCTCACAACATGGTAAAAGTCAAAGGAGGAGCAAAGGCACGTCTTATATGGCAGCAGGCAAGAGAGTCTGTGCAGGGCAACTGCCCCTTTATAAATCCATCAGATCTCATGAGACTTATTCACTATCACGAGAACAGCAAGGGAAAAACCTGCCCCCATGACCCAGTTACCTCCCACTCAGTACCTCTCGCAACACATGGGGAGACACAGCCAAACCATATCAAGTGCAGACTCGATGGAACAGAACACTGGATTAGTGAATTTGAAGACAAGTCAACATAAAAATATCTTAATAAAAGTGCTGAAAAGAAAAGAAATTATGCAAAGAGCAATTTTGTGTAAGAATAGGGCCAAAGTAACCCTCAAATAAAGGCTTCTAGACATGCCCTACCAAATATAAAAAGTCTTGAAAAGATCTTGAAAAATCAGTCTTGAAAACATCAAAGTGATTCTGAGTAATTCAATGATATCCCACAACAAAATCCCAAAATATTTAGAGAAATACAAAGAAATCCATACCCAACAACAAAAAATTTATAGCATACATATTGTTCTTAGCTTCTCAAGCTGTACATAAAGTGTTATATTATTTAAAGCTAAGCTATACTAAGTTAAAGTAATCTGCTATAAATCTTTGAGTAAGCACTCAAAGCACAGTAGCTAAAATGAATCTAAAATAAAATCATTAAGAAACAATACAAAAGCAAGTAGTAAAATAACAAAAGTGCATGCACACACACATACAAAAGGGACAGATGGAAAACAAATAACAAGACAGCACATTCATGCTATCATAACAGTGACAGCCAGAATTCTGAAATGGCCCCCAAAAATCTATACGCTAATCTCTGGAATCTATGAATATGTTTAGATAGTAAACATGGTTTTGCAGGCCGTATTGTCTCCATTGTGACTACTCAATTCTCCCATTGTAGCCAGAATATTCTAGATATGTAAATGAATGGGAGTGACTATGTCCAAAAAAACTTTACTTACAAAAACAGGTGGTAAGCTGGATTTGGCCCACAGACTATAGTTTGCTGACTCCTGACAAAGAATCTCCTAATAAAACTACAAAAAAAGATATCAAACCAATAAGTCAATTTAGCAAGGTCACAGGATAAAAGGTCATTGTACTAAAATCAGTTGCATTTCTGTATACTAGAAATAAACAATTGAATTTTGAAATTAAAAATTATATAATTTCTAATATATACTTAAGGATAAATTTTTAACAAAGTATGTATAAGACTGGTACATCAGAAACTACAAAACATTGCTGAGAGGGGGTGGAGCAAGATGGCCAAATAGGAACAGCTCCAGTCTACAACTCCCAGCGCAAGCCACACAGAAGACCGCTGATTTCTGCATTTTCAACTGAGGTACTGGGTTCATGTCACTAGGGAGTGCCGGACAATCGGTGCTGGTCAGCTGCTGCAGCCTGACCAGCGATAGCTGAAGCAGGGTGAGGCATCGCCTCAGCTGGGAAGTGCAAGGGGGAAGGGAATCCATTCTCTTAGCCAGGGGAACTGAGACACACAACACCTGGAAAATCAGGTAACTCTCACGCCAATACTGTGCTTTAAGCAAACGGGCACACCAGGAGATTATATCACACACCTGGCCAGAAGGGTCCCACGTCCACGGAGCCTCCCTCATTACTAGCAAAGCAGTCTGTGATCTAACCGCAAGGCAGCAGCGAGGCTGGGGGAGGGGCGCCTGCGATTGCTGAGGCTTAAGTAGGTAAACAAAGCCCTGGGAAGATCGAACTGGGTGGAGCTCACAGCAGCTCAAGGAAACCTGCCTGTCTCTGCAGACTCCACCTCTGGGGACAGGGCAAAGATAAACAACAACAAAAGCAGCAGAAACCTCTGCAGACGCAAACAACTCTGTCTGACAGCTTTGAAGAGAGCACTGGATCTCCCAACTTGGAGGTTGAGGTCTGAGAACGGACAGACTGCCTGCTCAAGTGGGTCCCTGAACCCTGAGTAGCCTAACTGGGAAAGATCCCTCACTAGTGGCAGACCGACACCCCACACCTCACATGGTGGAGTACACCACTGAGAGGAAGCTTCCAAAGTAAGAATCAGACAGGTACACTTGCTGTTCAGCAATATTCTATCTTCTGCAGCCTCTGCTGCTGATACCCAGGCAAACAGGGTCTGGAGTGGACCTCAAGCAATCTCCAACAGACCTACAGCTGAGGGTCCTGACTGTTAGAAGGAAAACTATCAAACAGGAGGGACACCTACACCAAAACCCCATCAGTATCTCACCAACATCAAACACCAGAGGCAGATAAAACCACAAAGATGGGGAAAAAGCAGGGCAGAAAAGCTGGAAATTCAAAAAATAAGAGCGCATCTTCCCCGGCAAAGGAGCGCAGCTCATCGCCAGCAACGGATCAAAGCTGGATGGAGAATGACTTTGACGAGATGAGAGAAGAAGGCTTCAGTCCATCAAACTTCTCAGAGCTAAAGGAGGAATTACGTACACAGTGCAAAGAAACTAAAAATTTTGAAAAAAAAGTGAAAGAATTGATAGCTAGAGTAATTAATGCAGAGAAGGTCAGAAACAAATGGACAGAGATGAAAACCATGACACGAGAAATACATGACAAATGCACAAGCTTCAGTAACCGACGCGATCAACTGGAAGAAAGAGTATCAGCGATTGAGGATCAAATGAATGAAATGAAGCAAGAAGAGAAACCTAAAGAAAAAAGAAGAAAAAGAAATGAACAAAGCCTGCAAGAAGTATGGGATTATGTAAAAAGACCAAATCTACGTCTGATTGGGGTGCTTGAAAGCGA
>NW_012101264.1:72659-73183 GCF_000951045.1 Mandrillus leucophaeus | reverse complement strand
GTACCAAAACAGAGATATAGACCAATGGAACAGAACAGAGTCCTCAGAAATAATATCACACATCTACAGCCATCTGATCTTTGACAAATCTGAGAGAAACAGGAAACGGGGAAAGGATTCCCTATTTAATAAATGGTGCTGGGAAAATTGACCAGCCATAAGTAGAAAGCTGAAACTGGATCCTTTCCTTAATCCTTATACGAAAATTAATTCAAGATGGATTAGAGACTTCAATGTTAGACCTAAAACCATAAAAACCCTAGAGGAAAACCTAGGTAGTACCATTCAGGACATAGGCATAGGCAAAGACTTCATGTCTAAAACTCCAAAAACAACTGCAGCAAAAGCCAAAATTGACAAATGGGATCTCATTAAACTAAAGATCTTCTGCACAGCAAAAGAAACTACCATCAAAGTGGACAGGCAACCTACAGAATGGGAAAACCTTTTTGCAATCTACTCATCTGACAAAGGGCTAATATCCAGAACCTACAAAGAACTCAAACAAATTTACAAGAAAAAAA
>NW_012101264.1:53754-68425 GCF_000951045.1 Mandrillus leucophaeus | reverse complement strand
CACACCAACATGGCACAAGTATACATATGTAACAAACCTGCACGTTATGCACATGTACCCTAAAACTTAAAGTATAATAATAATTAATTAATTAATTAATTTAAAAAAAAAAAAAACCTTGCTGAGATAAAGATGGCCCAAAGAAGCAGAATGATATACTATGTTCATTGCTTGGAAAACTAAATATCTCTAAGATTTCAGTTCTCTCCCATTTGAGCAACGACTTAAAGATAATCTCTAAGTAAATATCAACAGCCATTTTTGGAGAAATTTTCATGCAGAATCAAATATTATTTTAATACATACTAAAAGAACCATGAGAATTCTGAAAAATAATAAATTAAAAGACTTACACTACCTGATTTACAGACTTACTGTAAAGCTCCAGTAATCACAGAAGAGTGATATTTATGTGCAAACTGATATGCAGGTTAATAAAACAGAATACAAAGATAAGAAGTAGACTGACACAAATATGAGCAGTTTACTTTTGACAAAGTTGTCAAGACAATCCAATTAATTAAAATAATAATTTCAAAAAATGTGGCTGGTAGAAATGAATAAACATGAGAAATAAAGAAGGAAGGGAGAGAGGAATGGAGGAAAGAGAGTCAGGGAGGAAAGAGAGTTGGAAGGTAGGAAGGAAGGAACTTATTTCACAGCATATTAAAAAGTCAACTCAAAAGTGTTTATATATCTGAAAGTAAGAGTTAAAAATCTAAAATTTCTAGATGAAAATGTAGGACAAAATCCTAGTGACCTTGAGTTAGGCAAAGATTTCTTAAATAGGACATAACACAAACTGTAAAAGAAAGTTGATAAATTGAATTTTAATTAAAATCTTTATGCTCTTCAAAGACACTGTCAAAAATGAAAAGAATGCCACTGACTAGAGGAAAGTATTTGAAAAATATAGATCTGAAAATAGACTTCTATCCGAATATTTAAAGAAATCTTTCCACTGAAGAAGAATGATAAACTAATAAAAAGGCAAAAAATAATTTTAAAGTAATTTCATTAGAAATACATACTGATGACAACACATGAAAAAAGCTTAAAATCATCAGTCATCGGGGATATGAAAATCAAAACAACAATGAGACACTATACACTAACTGGAAAAGTAAAAATGAATAAAACTGATAATACCCAATGCTCTTGAAGAGAGTGAAAGCAACTGAAAGAAACTCTGGTACATTGTTTAAAATAATGCAAAATAGTATAACCACTTTGGAAAATAGTTTGGCAGTTTCTCATGGTAAGCACACATTTGCCATATAACTGAACAGGTTCATTTGTAGATATTATACTTACCAAAGATAAATAAAAACCTATGTCCACACAACAGTTTTTATGGGACTGTTCATAGCAGCTTTATTTATAATAACCAAATACTGGAAAGAATCAATCCAATGTTTCTCAAAAGGTGAAGAAATAACCAAATTGTGGGATATCCACTACTGGTACATGCAACAAAATGGGTAAATTTTGAACACGCGATGCTAAATGAAAGAAGCTAAACATGAAAGGCTGCTTAAGTTAAAGTCTACATGAAATTCTAGAAAAGGCAAAAACTAGTGATAGAAATCAGATCAGTAGTTTTAAGGGTCAAGGACGGGAAATGAGATTGACTGCAAGAGGGCAAAAGGGAACTTGTTGGTGTGATGGAAAATGTTCTATAGCTATATCATAGATATAGATAGATATAGATATAGATATAGATTGGATATAGATATATCAACATTGTGGTGGTAGTTGTCAGGCGACTGTATACATTTCTCAAATGTATTCAAATTGTATACTTGAAATTTACACATTTCATTGTATATAAATTATGCTTAATAAAGCTGACCACAAAAACAATATGATTACGGCTTGAGCTGAGCGATTGTTACAACAATGAGTTCAGTTTTTGAGAAAATTCATCAGACTCTTCATTTATGATATTCTGTATGTATATTATAGTTAAATTAAAGTTTTTAAAATGTTTAAATATAAAAAGAAACTATGTAGGACAAAATGAATTTATTTGTACACGTAAATGGATGAGTTTTATTGAATGCAAATCATACTTCAATAAAGTGATTTTTTAAAACATGTATGGCAATAACAAGAAAAACAGACTCAGTATGAATTATGCATATATATATACACACACACACATATATATATATACACACACGCACACACACTGTTCAGATCTAAAGCTACAGAAGTTGGTTGCCAACAAAAAATCAGGCAAAGAGCATTAAAATTAATCAATTTGTTCTGCGGTTGACTTTCCCTTTGCTTTGGCTATAGTTCAATCAGTGCTTGCCAAACTCTATTTGCAAAAACAGGTTCCTATAGTGTGACAACAGCACAACAGCTTTTGAAAGAGGTCCTCTCCTAACTTAATTACTGGGAGTTGTTAATGGTTCCCCATATGGCAAAGAGATGTTGTAGTTGTGATTAAGTTAAGAACATTGAAATAGGAGACTATTTTTGATTGTCTGGGTGATCTCAATCTAATCACAAGGCTCCTGGAAAGCAGATAACTTTTTCTAGGCAGTGGTCAGACAGAAATGTGACTACAGAAGAATGGTCTGAAAGAAGCAGCATCACTGGCTTTGAAGATGAAGGAAGGGGGCCATGAGCCAAGGAATTTGGGTGGCCTCTAGAAGTTAAAAAAGAGAAAGCAAATGAATTCTTTCCTAGAGACTCCAGAAAGGAAAGCAGATGTGCTGACACCTTGATTTTAGCCCAATAAGACCTATATTAGACTTTTGAAGTAATAATTGTATGTTGTTTATGTTGTCTAAGCACTAACTTGATGGTAATTTGCTACAGCAGAAATACAGAATCAATACACATAGTATCAATCTATTCACATGGAGATTTAATGTGGCTCTACTGGTTAAAAAAGAAAAAAAAGAAAAAGAAAAAAAACCCTCAAGTTTCCAGGCAACTTATCCCTCTGAGCCTCAGTTTCTTTTTCTGAAAAATGTGGTGTTTATATTAACCACATCACAAGGACACTGTAAGAATTCAATAAAACAATTGCTTGCAAGACAATTGGCTTAATCGTGGCACATGGTAAGCATTTAAGAATTCAATAAATCATAGTTATATTATTTCTACTGGGGCAGATTCTAGAAAACTTCTCAAGTGCAGGGAGATTCTGATTCAAATTATTTTATTTTAATGTTGAAATTAATGTTACAGTGTTTAAGTCAAAAGGATCTCATTTATTTTGATCTAATGGGAACTCAGTTATTTTAAATAGCAAGGATAAACAAGCAATTCCATGGAGTTTCACCTGGAATGAAGTTCTCACTAATCTTTCCAAGAATATGGATAAAGTAGTCCAGGATGAGGTTTTACACATAATCAAGAATGTTTTGATTTCATCACTGAGCCCATGGGGAAAAAAAAGTTTTGGTTTTTGTTTGTTTGTTTGTTTACTCAAATGGAATTAGGCAGATTGTAAAGAAACAGATGTATATTAGATATCTGAGAATACTGAAAAAGCAAGGGTTTTAAAATGAATAACACAGCCACAGAATACATATTTTAATTCCGAGAAATAAATCATTTTAACTATACTACCACGCTCACACTAAAAACAATGAAATTCAAGAATTTCCTTTCTCACATTCTATAGATTATTTTATAACTTCAGGTCAAAAGCTAAGTTCAATATTAGGGAAATATTAGGAAATATTACTCAAACTAGCTGAGTAAATTTTTTAGAACTGATAAAACATGGACTTTAGGAGACATTTTAAATAATAGAAAATCCAGAGAAAAATAGAGGACCTCATTTGTTCCTAAACTCTGCAGCCTGACCAGTCTATAGAACAACAACAAAAAAAAAAAATCCTCATGCATGTAATAAATACTTTAAAATAAGGAAAATTTAAAAGGCCCACCACCGTGGGCGAGAAAGGAACCCACCAACCAGAAGACGGAGACCTAGACTCAGCAGCATTCACCATGTGCTGACTAAAGAGCGCTTTAGTCTTCAATAAACTTCAGTGGTAGCCAGGCAGCAGTCACCATAGGCCTGCAGTGGTAGGGGCCACAGGGAGAAACCCCTTTTGCCTGAAGAAAAGAGGAAACAAAGTAAAAAGTATTTTGTCTTGCAACCTGGGAAAGGGTTCAGTCACAGTAAAACGAAGCACCAAGTAGATTCCTAAGGTTCCTGATTCCAGGCCCTAGCTCTCAGACAGCATTCCTGGAGCCACCTAGAGCCAGAAGGGCACCTGCTTCCTTGAAGGGAAAGATGTAGGTAGGATTTACCACCTGATGACTAAAGAGCCATTAAGCCTTAAATAAACATCAGTGGTAGCCAGGCAATATTCACCACAGGCTTTGGGTGAGACCCAATATTATGCTGGCATCAGGTGTGACCCAGCATGGTCCCCATGATGGTGGCCACAGCAGTGCTTGTGTTAATCCTTCTCCAACTCTGGGAAGTTCAGCATGGAGAGAAAGATTCCATTTGTTTGGGGTAAAGTAAAAGAAGAGAACTAGAGACTCTGCCTGGTAATCTAGGAAATTCTCCCAGATGTTACACAAAAGCACCAAGGTAATATTTCTACAAGCCTGTAAGAGTCACTGCATTACTGGACTTGAGGTACTCCCTAATGCAGATATGTCTGCAGTAACCAAAAACATAGATCACAATACTCAATTCCCTTTGAATACTTGGAAAACCTTTTCAAGAAAGATAGGAGCAAACAAACCATGACTATGAAAATTAGGATAAACACCTAACTCTTCATTGAGCAGACATCAACGAGCATCCACAAACATCAAGACTATCCAGAAAAATACTACCTCACCAAACAAACTATCGTTAAAGAAGGCACCATAGACCAATCCCAGTATGACAGAAATAGGTAACCTTATGGGTAAGTCAAAATAGTTGTGTTGAAGAAGCACAATGAAATTTAAGATCATACAGGGAAGGAATTTTGAATTCTATCAGATAAATTTAACAGAGATCAAATAATTTTTAAAACTCAATCAGAAATTCTGGAGCTGCAAACTGCAATAGGCATACTGAAGAATGCATCAGAGTCCTTCAATAGCAGAGTTGATCAAGCAGAAGAAATAATTAGTGAACTTGAAGACAAGCTATTTAAAAATACACAGAGAAGACAAAAGAATGGGGTATCCATCCCCTCAAGCATTTATCCCTTGCATTACAAACAATCCAATTACATTTGTTATTTTTAAATATTTAGTTACATTATTATTGACTACAGTTACCATATTGTGCTATCAAATAGTAGGTCTTATTCATCTTTCTAATTTTTCTGTACAAATTAAAGATCCCATCTTCCCCCACCCCCAAATCCCTACTGCCTTTCCCAGTCTCTGGTAACCATCATTTTACTATTTATGTCAATTGTTCAATTGTTTTGATTTTTAGATCCCACAAATAAGTGAGAACATGCAATGATTGTCTTTCTATGTCTGGTCCATTTCACTTAATATAATCATCTACCGTTCTATCAATGTTGTTGCAAATGACAGGATCTCCTTCTTTTTATGGCTGAATAGTACTCCATTTTGTATATGTACCACATTTCCTTATCCATTCATGGACACTTAGACTGCTGGACACTTAGGTTGATGGACACTTAGGTTGTTGGACACAGGCTGCTTCCAAATCTTAGCTACTGTAAACAGTGCTACAACAAACATATAAATGCAGATACCTCTTTGATATACTTATTTTCTTTCTTTCAGGTATATACTCAGCAGTAGGATTGCTGAATTCTATGATAGCTCAATTTTAGTTCTGTAAGGAACTTCTAAATTGTTCTCCACAGTACTAATTTACATTCCCACCAACAGTGTACAAGTTTTTCCTTTTCTCTACATCCTTGTCAGCATTTGTTATAACCTGTCTTTTGGACTAAGCCATTTTAATTGGAGATCACATCTCATTGTGGTTTTGATTTGCATTTATCTGATGATTAATGATGTTGAGCACCTTATTATGTCTGTTTGCCTTCTGTATGTCTTCTTCTGAGAAGTGTCTATTCAGATCTTTCCCCCATTTTGTGATCAGATTATTAGCTTTTTTTCCAATAGTGTTGAGTTTTTAATATATTCTGGTTATTAATTCCTTGTCAGATGGGTAGTGTACAACCTTTTTATCTCATCCTGTGGGTTGTGTATTCACTTGAATAACGGCAGCCTTTGCTGTGCAGAAACTTTTTAACTTAATATGATCTCATTAGTTCATTGAGGTTTTGGTTGCCTCTGTTTGGGAAGTATTGCTCAGGAAATCTTTGTCTGGACAAATGTCCTGGATATTTTCCCCAATGTTTTCTTGTAGTAGTTCCATATTTTGAGATCTTAGATTGAAACTTTTAATTCATTTTGATTTGATTTTTGTGTATGATGAGAGATACAGGTCTAGTTTCATTCTTCTGCATATGGATATCCAGTTTTTCCAGCACCATTTATTGAAGAGACTGTCTTTTCCTCAGTCTATGTTCTTGGCACCTTGTAGAAAATGAGCTCACTGTAGATGTATGGATTTGTCTCTGGGTTCACAATTCTATTCCATTGATTGATGTGTCTGTTTTTATGCAGGTATTATGCTGTTTTGATTACCATCACTCTAAGAATTATTTGAAGTCAGGTAATGTGATTCCTCCAGTTTTCTTCCTTTTGCTTGGGATAGCTTTGGCTATTCTGGGACTTTTATTTTTCCATATAAATTTTAGAATTGTATTTTCTATTTATGTGAAGAATCTCATTGGTATTTTGATAGGGATTGCATTGAATCTGTAGAGTGCTTTAGCTAGTATGAACATTTTAACAATATTCATGCTTCCAATTCATGAACATGGAATATTTTTCCATTTCTTGATGTTCTGTTTAATTTCTTTTATCAGTGTTTTATAGTTTTCATGGTAGAGATCTTTCACTTCTTTTTGGTTAACTCCTAGATATTTAGTTTTATCTGTGGCTATTGCAAATGTTATTACATTTTCATTTCTTTTTCACATGTTCACTGTTGGCATATAGAAATGCTACTGATTTTTGCCTGTTGTTTTTGTATCCTGCAACTTTACTGAGTTTGTGTGTCAATTCTAATAGCTTTCTTGGGGAGTGTTTGGTATTTTCTAAATATAAGATTATATATCATCTACAAACAAGGATAATTTGACTCCTTCCTTTCTAATTTGGATGCCCTGCACATCTTTCTCTTGTCCGATTTTTCTAGCTAGGACTTCCCATACTATGTTGAATAACAGTGGTAAAGTGGGCATACTTGTCATGTTCCAGATCATAGAGAAAAGGTTTTCAGTTTCTCCCCATTCACTATGATACTAGCTGTGGGTCTGCTGTACTTGGCTTTTATTATGTTGAAGTATTTTTCCTTCTATCCCCAGATTTTGAGGGCTTTTATCATGATTGTATGTTGAATTTTATCAAATGGTTTTACAGCATTAATTGAATTGGTTATAAAGTTCTTATTCTTTATTCTGCTGATATGATGTTTCACATTGATTGATTTGCATATGTTGAACCATCCTTGCATCCCAGGGATGAATCTCACTTGGTCATGTCATTTTAATGTATTGTTGAATTAGGTCTGCTAGTATTTTGTTGAGGATGTTTGTATCAATATTCATCAGAGATATTGGCCTGTAGTTTTCCTTTTTGGACATGTCTTTGTCTGTTTTTGCTATCAGGGTAACTGTGGTCTCGAAGAATGAGGTTGGAAGGATTCCATTCTCCTCTGTTTTTGAAAGTTTGAGTAGGATTGGTATTAATTCTTCTTTAAATGTTTGGTAGAATTCAACAAGGAAGCCATCAAGCCCCAAGCTATTCTTTACTGAGAGACTTTTTATAATGGGTTCAATATCATTACTTTTTTTTTTTTCTTTGTCAATTCAAGTTTTAGATTCCTTCCCTGTTCAATTTGGGTAAGTTTTATGTGTCTAGGAATTTTTCCATTTCTTTGAGATTTTCCAATTTCTTGGCATATAGTTGCTCACATTGGCCACTAAATATCTTTTGAATTTCTGCAGTATCAGGGATAACGTCTCCTTTGTTATCTCTGATTTTATTTGTATCTGCTGTCTTTTTCTCTTAAGGAGTATGTCTAAAGGTGTGTCAATTTTGTTTAACTTTTCAAAAAACCAACTTTGTGTTTCAATAATCTTTTATTTTTATTTCAATTTCTTTTATTTCTGCTCTGATATTTATTATTTCTTTTCTTCAACTAATTTTTGATTGCTTTGCTCTTGCTTTTCTAGTTATTTAAGATATATTGTGAGACTGTTCATTTGGAGGTTTTCCTTTTTTTGATATAGGCACTTATAACTATAAATTTGCCTTTTAGTACTGCTTTTGCTATATTGCATAGGTTTTGGTATGTTGTGTTTCCATTATCATTTGTTTCAAAATTTTTTTCAATTTCCTTCTTATTTCTTCATGAACCCACTGGTTACTAAGGAGCATATTGTTTAATTTTCACATATTTGTATAGTTTCCAAAATTCCTCTTGTTGTTAACTTCTAGTTTTATTCCATTGTGATCAGAGAAGATGCTTGACAGCATTTCAATTTTTTGGAATATTTTGACACGTGTTTTCTTACCTAACATATAGTCTGTCTTTGAGAATGATCCATGGGCTGAAGAAAAGAATGGGCATTCTGCAGCTCTTCAGTGCAATGTTCTGTGAATATCTATTAGATCTATTACAGTGCAGGTTAAGTCTGATGTTTCTTTGTTGATTTTCTGTCTGGAAGATCTGTCCAATGCTAAAAGTGAGGTGTTAACATCTCTAGCTATTATTGTATTGGGGCCCATTTCTCTCTTTAGGTCTAATAATGTTTACTTTATATATCTGGGTGATCCATTGTTAAGTCCATGTATATTTAAAATTGTTATATCCTCTTGCAGAATTGACTCCTTTATCATTATATAGTGATCTTTGTCTCTTCTTATAGTTTTTCTCTTGAAATTTATTTTGTGTGATGTAAGTATAGTGACTCCTGCTCTTTTTTGATTTCTATTGGGATGGAATGTCTTCCTTTATCCTTTTATTTTCAGTGTATGTGTATCTTTGTAAGTGAATTGCGTTTCTTTTAAGCAACAGATCAATAGGTCTTGATTTTTCTTCCATTCAGCCTGTCTCTGTATTTTGATTAGAAAGTTTAGTCCATTTGCATTCAATGTTATTATTGATAAGTAAGGACTTACTTCTGCAATTTTGACATTTTCTGGTTCTTTTCTTTTTGTCTTCCTTTAGTGAAGGTGATTTTCTTAGTTTTTTGCTTTTTAGTTTCTTATTTTTGGTATTTCTTGTATGATTTTAGTTTAAGGTTACCACGAGGCTTGCAAATACTATCTTGTAACCCATTATTTTAACCAGATAACAAAACTGCATAAACAAATGAAAAAACGAGCAAAAATATTGAAAACTCTACACCTTAACTTTCTCCCCTGGCTTTTAATCGTTTAGTTGTTTCTATTTATATCTTCTTGTAGTTTCTATGTCTTGAATACTTGTTGTTATGATTATTATTTTTGTTTGGTACATTGCTTAATCTTTTTCTTAGGATAAGAGTACTTTACACACCACAGTTACAGTTTCATAATATTCTGAGGTTTTCTGTTTACTTGCTATTACCAGTGAGCTTTGTACCTTCAGGTGGTTACTTATTGCTTATTAATGTCCTTCTGTTTCTGATTGATGTACACCCTTTAGCATTTCTTGTATGACAGGTCTGGTGTTGATGAAATCCCTCAGCTTTTGTTTGTCTGGGAATATCTTTATTTCTCCATGTTTGAGGTATATTTTTGCCAGATATACTAGTCTACAGTAAAAGTTTTTTTTTTTTTCCTTCAGCACTTTAAATATGTCATGCCACTCTCTTCTAGCCTGTAAGGTTTCCATTGAAAATTCTACTGCCAGGCATATTGCAGCTCCATTGTAAGTTATTTGTTTTGTTTCCCTTGCTGCTTTTAAAATACTTTCTTTAACTTTGACTTTTGGGAGTTTCATCATTAAATGCCTTGAGGTAGTCTTCTTTGGGTTAAATCTCATTGATGTTCTATAGCCTTGTATTTGGATGTTCATTCCTTTTTCCAGGTTTAAGAAGTTCTCTATTGTTATCCTATTAAATAAACTTTATACCCGTCTCTCTTTCTCTATCTTCTCCTTAAGGAGAATAACTGAGATTTGCCCACTTTGAGGCTATTTTCTGGATCCTGTAGGCATGCTTCACTGTTTTTTATTCTTTTTTTCTTTTGTCTCCTCTGACTGTATTTTCATTTAGCCTGTCTTCAGGCTAATTCTTTCTTCTGCCTGATGAATTCTGCTATTGAAGGACTCTAATGCATTCTTCAGTATGCCTATTGCATTTTTCAGTTCCAGAATTTCTGCTTGATTCTTTTGAATTATTTCGATATCTTTGTTTAATTTGTATGATAGAATTCTGAACTCATTCTCTGTGTTATCTCAAATACTTTGAGTTTCCTCAACGCAGCTATTTTGAATTCTCTGTCTGAAAGGTCACATATCTCTGTTTTTCCAGGATTGGTCTCTGGTGCCTTATTTAGTTCATTTGGTGATATCATATTTTCCTGGATGATGTTGATGGTAGTAGACATTGTCAGTGTCTGGCCATTGAAGAGTTAGGTATTTATTGTAGTCTTCACTGTCTGAGCTTATTTGTAGCTTTTCTTCTTGGGAAGGATTTCCAAATATTTGAAAGAAGTTGGGTGTTGTGATCTAAGCTGTATCTGCTTTAGGGAGCACCCCAAGCCCAGTAACACTGTGGTTGTCACAGATTCTTAGAGACACCACCTTGATGGTCTTGGACAAAATATGAGAGAATTCTCTGGATTATCAAGCAGAGACTCTTGTTGTATTCTCTCACTTTCTCCTAAATGAACAGGGTCTCTATGTTCTAATACTGGGGGTGAAGAAGCTGGGGGTAAAGAGACATAAGTACCCCTATGGCCATCACCACTCTAACAGCACTGGGTCTCACCCAAGGCCTACTGTAACAACTCCCTGTGTACTGCCTATGTTCAACCAAAGCCCCAGGGCTCCACAATCAGCCAGTGGCAAAGCCAGCCAAGCCTGTGTCCTTGCCTTCAGGATGGAAAGGTCTTCCATTCCCAAGTGGGTCCAGAGGTATCATCCAGTAATCAGAGACTAGAATCAGAAACCTTAAAAGTCTACCTGTTGTTCTACTGTAGTGTGGCTGAGCTGGCACTCAAACCATAAGTTCCCATCCTTTTTTTCACCTTTCTAAAGGCAAAGGAATCTCACTCCATAGCCACACCCATTCCAGGCCACAAGAAGTAATAACAAACTACCACCAATGTCCCCTAAAGGCCAAGGTCTCTTAAGTCAGCTTGTAGTGAATGCTGCCTTGCCTGGGACTCACTCTTCATGACAGTGAGCTCTCCCCTGGCTCAGGGTAGATGCAATAATGCCATCCAAAAGTAAAGTAAAATCAAGTCCTAAAGTCAGGGACCCCAAGAGACCACTTGATGCCCTACCCCTCTGCGACTGTGCTGGTACCTAATGTGTAAGACAAAGTCCTTTACTTTTCCCTCTGATTTTCTCAAGCAGAAAAACTTTTGCCCTATAGCCACCACAACTGGTAATGTGCTCTGTCTCACTTGAAGCCAGCAAGTCTCAGAGGCTCACTCACGGCTCCTGACATAGTACCTGGGTGTTGCTGCTGGTAATTCAGGGCTCTCCAGATAGCAGGTGATTAATGTTTCCAGGACTGGGTCTTTTCCTTCAAGACAGTGGGTTCCCTTCTGGTCCAGGATGTGTCCATAAATGTTGTCCAGGTGCTAGATCCTGGAATGAGGGTCTCATGACTCTAACTGATGCCCTACCCTGCTGTGGCTAAACTGGTATTGAAGATGCAAGACAAAGTCTTACCCACCCTTCCCCCTCCTCTCCTTAAGTGATAGAAGGAGTCTCTTTTGGAGCCATGAGGTATGCAGCCTGGGTTTAGGAGAGGGCTAATGTCACCAACTCCCTTAGCAATGCTGACTGGTGTCTCAATAGGTCATGTGCCCCTGGATTCCACTGTCTCTGGACCTAGTTCAGCACTTGAACTTGCCTAAAAGTTGCTATCCTTATGGCCTGGACTGCCTTGCAACTTCATTTAGAGACACAGAGCACTGTAGTCCATGGAAGCAAGGTTTGCTAGAAGTCAAGTTTGGCACGCTGGGATTAGCAATTCCGCTCTCATTAGGGCTGGTTTAAATGTTCCCACTGTGGGAGGACATTAGCTGAGTTTGGTCCAGCTTTCCTTTATGCTCTAAAAGGACAGCACTGAGCTCAGTCCCTCACAATTGTTGTGTTCTCCTTCCCCCAGTGCCTAGAGATGCTCTCTGCACCACATACTCCTACCAGGGGCTGGGGAGGGATGGTATTGGTGATTCAGGATGCTTTTTCTATCACTTCAGTGCTTCTTCCAGCTATATGAAGATAAAACTGGGTACTACGAGGGCTCACCTGATTTTAGGTTCTTATGAAGGTGTTTGTTCTATATAGATAGTCTTTAAATTAGTGTCCTTCCCAGGGGGACAAGGAGTGGAGCCTTCTATTGTACCATCTTGCTCCACTTCTGATATGATTTGGCTATTTCCTCAACCAAATCTCATCTTGAATACCCACATGTTGTGGGAGAAACCTAATGGAGGTAACTGAATCATGGGGACAGGTCTTTCCCATGCTGCTTTTGTGATAGTAAGTCTCACAAGATCTGAAGGTTTTAAAAAGGTGAGTTTCCTTGCACAAGCTCTTTTATCTTGATTGCTGCCATGTGAGACAGGCCTTTCACCCTCTGCCATGATTATGAGGCCTCCTCTTCTTCCATGTGAGGCCACATAGAACTGTGAGTCCATTAAACCTCTTTCTTTTGTAAACTGTCCAGTCTTAGGTATGTTTTTATCAGCAGCGTGAAAATGGACTAATACAACCTGTCTCCCAAAATTATGATATATTTATGCAGTAGAATAATAAGCAGCCATAAGAGATAATGAGTTATTATATAGAAGGATCTCTAATATCTTCTAAGGTTAAAAAAGTATAGAATCCTGTGAATACAAATAATAAAAAAAAAGTCAGTGTTTATATAGGTATGTAATACAAAGATTTCTGAAAGAAAATATATTGGTTACCTGTGAGAAGAGGAGTGGATGGGGTTCAGGAGTAGGAGAGATGCTTCTCTGAATTCTCTATTCTATGAATTGTGAACCATCTAAATACATTACATATTGGAAAAATTTAGTAAAATAATTGGGTTAGAGAGAAAAAAATACAAAAACAAACAGTAAAAGGCCACTTGAAATTCTAAACTCTTATCTAGTCAGTATAATCTAGAGGTATTTGGCAGAGCACTCTAAAGAAGAATAACCACAATTTGAAAACTTCAATATTTTTTAAAATTTCTCAATTTCAAATTATTACCCAACAACATGTATTGCGTATTTTAGTAAAAATAAAAGTATCCATAGACAAAAGCTTTCTAGTGAATTAAGTTGAACCTTAAATTAAAAGTCTATTGTGTTTCTGTCCAACGGCAATTTCTCAAATCAAATTTCTAGCTGTGCAAAACAGTTTGACAGTTTTACCTAGTACTGATTTAACTTACTAAAAATCAGCAAATACAGCTTTTAGCCATGTTTTTCTACATAGTTAGAAAAATGTCGGGGGTGGAGCAAGATGGCCGAACAGGAACAGCTCCAGTCTCCACCTCCCAGCGCGAGCAACACAGAAGACAGGTGATTTCTGCATTTTCAACTGAGGTACTGGGTTCATCTCACTAGGGAGTGCAGGACAATCGGTGCTGGTCAGCTGCTGCAGCCCGACCAGTGAGAGCTGAAGCTGGGTGAGGCATCGCCTCACCTGGGAAGTGCAAGGGGGAAGGGAATCCCTTTTCCTAGCCAGGGAAACTGAGACACACAACACTTGGAAAATCGGGTACCTCCCACCCCAATACTGCACTTTATGAAGGATCTTAGCAAACGGGCACACCAGGAGATTATATCCCACACCTGGCCAGGAGGGTCCCATGCCCACAGAGCCTCCCTCATTGCTAGCACAGCAGTCTGCGATCTCGTGGCAAGGCAGCAGCGAGGCTGGAGGAGGGGTGTCTGCCATTGCTGAGGCTTAAGTAGGTAAATCAAGTGGCTGGGAAGCTCGAACTGGGTGGAGTTCACAGCAGCTCAAGGAGTCTTGCCTGTCTCTGTAGACTCCACCTCTGGGGACAGGGCACAACTAAACAACAACAACAACAAAAAGCAGCTGAAACCTCTGGAGACGCAAACGACTCTGTCTGACAGCTTTGAAGAGAGCAGTGGATCTCCCAACACGGAGGTTGAGATCTGAGAAGGGACAGATTACCTGCTCAAGTGGGTCCCTAACCCTTGAGTAGCCTAACTGGGAGACATCCCCCATTAGGGGCAAACCGACACCCCACATCTCACACGGTGGAGTACACCCCTGAGAGGAAGCTTCCAAAGCAAGAATCAGACAGGTACACTCGCTGTTCAACAATATTCTATCTTCTGCAGCCTCTGCTGCTGATACCCAGGCAAACAGGGTCTGGAGTGGACCTCAAGCAATCTCCAACAGACCTACAGCTGAGGGTCCTGACTGTTAGAAGGAAAACTA
>NW_012101264.1:52973-53704 GCF_000951045.1 Mandrillus leucophaeus | reverse complement strand
CTATTTATAACAAACCCACAGCCAATATCATACTGAATGGGCAAAAACTGGAAAAATTCCCTTTGAAAACTGGCACAAGACAAGGATGCCTTCTCTCACCACTCCTATTCAACATAGTGTTGAAGTTGGCCAGGGAAATCAGGCAAAAGAAAGGAATAAAGGGTATTCAATTAGGAAAAGAGGAAGTCAAATTGTCCCTGTTTGCAGATGACATGATTGTATATTTAGAAAATCCCATCATCTCAGCCAAAAATCTCCTTAAGCTGATAAGCAACTTCAGCAAAGTCTCAGGATACAAAATCAATGTGCAAAAATCATGAGAATTCTTATACACCAATAACAGACAAACAGAGAGCCAAATCATGAATGAACTTCCATTCACAATTGCTTCAAAGAGAATGAAATACCTAGGAATCCAACTTATAAGGGATGTAAAGGACCTCTTCAAGGAGAACTACAAATGACTGCTCTGTGAAATAAGAGGACACAAACAAATGGAAGAACATACCATACTCATGGATAGCAAGAATCAATATGGTGAAAATGGCCATACTGCCCAAGGTAATTTATAGATTCAACGCCATCCCCTTCAAGCTACCACTGAGTTTCTTCACAGAATTGGAAAAAACTGCTTTGAAGTTCATATGGAACCAAAAAAGAGCCTGCATTGCCAAGACAATCCTAAGTCAAAAGAACAAAGCTGGAGGCATCACGCTACCTGACTTCAAACT
>NW_012101264.1:52650-52923 GCF_000951045.1 Mandrillus leucophaeus | reverse complement strand
CAAAAGAACAAAGCTGGAGGCATCACGCTACCTGACTTCAAACTATAATACAAGGCTACAGTAACTAAAACTGCATGGTACTGGTACCAAAACAGAGATATATACCAATGGAACAGAACAGAGTCCTCAGAAATAATACCACACATCTACAGCTGTCTGATCTTTGACAAACATGACAAAAGCAAGTAATGGGGAAAGGATTCCCTATTCAATAAATGGTGCTGGGAAAATTGGCTAGCCATAAGTAGAAAGCTGAAACTGGATCCTTTCCTT
>NW_012101264.1:42308-51390 GCF_000951045.1 Mandrillus leucophaeus | reverse complement strand
AAACCTGCACGTTATGCACATGTACCCTAGAACTTAAAGTATAATAATAATAATAATAATAATAATAATAATAATGTCTTCTATAATCTCAACCATATCACCACTACGCTATTACACCATCTCTGAATCATTTTCATCTCTTCCCTGATGCCCTCCACAAGTCATTTTAAAGAGTAATTAGGCATTGTGAGCTCATTGGCATTGAGCAGAGAAAAGGTTTTTTACAAGTCTCCTTCCAAATAGAACATAACAGAAGAATTTGTTTCTAAACTTGCTTACCATTTTATGTTTCATCGTGCTCCCATGAATTTTGTTGGTATGAATTTAATTATTTTTAAAATCTAAAAAGCAATATTTATTGGTTAAGGAAATCATGAATGTCTTAGTTCCGGTCTAACCCTCTTAATTACCTTTCTAGCAAATGTGCATTTGTCTTCCATTTTTCTCCAGAATTTAATGTAATGGTCTAAAACTGGAAAGACTCAATGACCACAGGTAGAAACTTGGGATTAGGTAAATTAAGTCATTCAGACTGAGCATCTTCCCAAATGATAATAATTTAAGTGGACAAAAAACAATCTGACAAACCTGTATCTTTAAGCAGATTTTACATACCAGTGCAGAAAATAAGAAATAAAGTAGGACCAGGGGGCAGGAAGGGAGAAGACCTCACTGAAATAATGGTATGAAAAGAGAGATGTTGCAATCATCCTAAAATAACTATAATCTATACATTTACAAGGTTCTCTTTAAAGGTAGGGAAATACAAACAAGCAAATAATTTTTCCAGGAAGGAAGCAATAGCAATGTGATGGCTATCTATACAATATTTCTTTAAAAAGAAACAAACAAACAAAAACATTCTTTTAAATAAAACGATGTATCACTTCAAATTCAAATATCTTATGGCTTCAGACAGGAAACACTAAAAAAAATCATTATTCTCAAATTAACTGTACTTTTCTTAATGAAAAGTACTTACGTTGAAGCAGTTTCAACTCTTAGTTTCTTGATCATTTTATTTGGATTAATATAATTAATTCTGGAATAACAATCTCAATGAATGTTATCTAAACAATTACTTAACAAAATAGACAAGGGGACAATAAATTTCAATGTGCCTATGATTTTGACAGTACAGATGAACACTCATGCTGCTAAGTTGTGGGGACATTGCTCTCACATAAAAAAGTACTGTGAAGAATTCACCAACTAAAAGCAAAAAAAAATGAAATTAAGCTAAAATGGTCACTAAGGAAATCTTACTTATGTATACCCACATTTTGCACAGTCTGTGTGTCTCAGGCCTTACCAACTAATAACTAATTTATAAAATACTGTGTCATTTTTCTAACCACTTGTCATAGCAGGACCTCCTGCCTGACTTGTTGCTTTAAATTATTGGCCCCCTTATTGTCCTATAGAACTCTTCTGAAAGTTATCCAGGGGCATCTATCTACACCTGTCTCTTATACACATCTAGATGTGTATAAGAGACAGATAATATATTAATTATTATATAAATTACATAATTATATATTATTATATAAGATATAATAATATCTTATATCATTATATAAGAGACAATAACATATATATTATATTATTATATAAGATATAATAATATCTTATATCATTATATAAGAGACAATAACATATATATTATATTATTATATAAGATATGTTATAATATAATATATAGTGAAAGCTTAAAATGTTATGCCTTATAGTCAAATACCTCCTGGGTCAGTTTTAGACATTAGTGAACTCTTTTATCCTACAACTATGTTCCCTAAAACCAAACTTTAAGGAGAAAAAAATAAATGTTATCTTTGTAACATAAGCTTTTTTTTCCTTTTTTGCCTCCTCTACTACCCCTTCATTTGGATTATGCTGTAAATTCATCTGCAGGATCAGGCCTAACTGTAGGAGTTAGTATACAAGTGAGGCTGGAATAAAATCATGTTTCACAGACTTGAACTGCTGGGTCATCCAAATTCTCTTTATACCTATCAACCAGATTCAGGAAGTACCATGGCCAAGTCTCACCTCAGCATACGTACAGGCCCAGAACCAGTACTCCTTCCATGTATGCTGGCTGGTTAGACTGGCTTTCATTTCCCTTCTGTGGTGATTTCAGCTAGCATGCCTCTCACCCCAACTTCCCTTATAAAACTGAACCCTTTGCACTTCGTTTAAATTTTCTTTTCTAGGGCTAGACCACCGCAGCAGATTTCCTTCTACCTAAGTGACATCTCAAATTGACCATCTCCTATCGTACTTCTGAATATTTCCCTGTTCCACCATCTCTACCCCAACTAAGTGTAGTTCTGTGCTGCTTAGCCTCATAATCGTGCACTTCCTAGTCCTCCTTATTACCAGTATTGATGGACTTGCTCAGTGAGCCTCTTGGCCTACTTGATTCCTTGGCCTACTTTATTCCTCTAGATAAAACCTATCTCTGTAGGAAGATTATGAATCTTCCTGTCAAGTCTCCCAGCTTTTGTTTCCTTGCCTTGAGGCATAATGTTTAAGAAGAAATAAAAACAATCACTTCAGAGAAAAAACTGAGGGAAAATGGGAGGAAGGGATTGTATTAGAATGACTACTTAACTGTTTTTCCTGTATTTTTCCTTAAAGTGAATAATTTTTAATATAAAGTCATCCTCTCTTCTCTAGTGCCTAGCTTATCTCAGAGTATTAAAGGGGTGAACTGCTGATCAATATGTTTTCCAAAACCATATAATACAGGGATTGCACCAGATAAAGCACACCAGTAGGAAAATAGTTACCTGCCATGGATAACTAAATAAAGAGAGAGAAAAAAGGCAACCTCACTACAGAAAATCTCATGTATTTTGAGTTGTGAATAGAATTTGTCTCTAGTAGGATAGGATTTATGCATAGTTGAATATTTCCCTGTACATTCATCTATAAGTTTTTATTCAAGGGAAGTAAAGAGCATAAAAATAAAGACACCTGTATTCTTCCTAATGCTACATCATCTGCAACACCTATGGACACAAATATTTAGTAATATTTTTCTAATAAGTCTTCAAATCTAAGTTTGGATAGCCATACAGAGACAAATTCGGCTTAGAAGAGCTAATAAAAAAAAGAAAACAACTAAGGCCATTTTTTTATAGATCTTGCTTACTTAGAACTGATTTTGTCTACCTAATACAGATCTGGCAAGAGCAGAATTCAACAGGGCAGGGGGACAAAACTGGGAAAGTTCTAGGGAGTAATGCTGAACTAGAAATGAAAACAATCACTTCAGAGAAAAAAAAAACTGAGGGAAAAAGGGAGGAAGGGAGTATATGGGAATGACTACTTAACTGCTTTTCCTGTACTTTTTCTTAAAAAGTGATTAATTTTTCACAGAAAGTTATTCTCTCTTCTCTAATGCCTACCTTATCTTAGAGTACTAAAGGGGTGAAGTGCTGATGGATATCTTTTCTAAAGCCAAATAATGCAGGGATTACAGTAGATATAGCACACCATTAGGAAAAACAGTACTACTTTCTCCAACACTGATAAACAAGGGATGTTTGGCATGTGTCCATATCCCAGCTTTGGGGCCCCAGAGAATAAATCTGATTGTGGTATCTTGAAACTTAACAGTCCCCTTTGAAAGGCGGGAAAGAGATACCTGAATCAAGAGGGCAGCATGAGACCACTAGCTGGGTGTTAATGAGAAGACAGAAATTAGAATCACAAAGTCTATAAAGCCCCATCAAGATTATTTGTGGAGCTAGAGGTACCATCATTCCTTGACATTAAGCCACAGCAACCTTGTAGACAAGCCAAAAAGCAATCACAACCCACAAAGGAGAGAAAAATGATATTGCCAAGCAAAGCCCTCTAAGGAGAAAACTGGCCCTCCCTATGTACCTCGCAAATACCAGAGGAGTAGGGGAGGGAATGGGGATGGGAATGCATTTTGTAAAAAGAAGCACATGCTCTCCAGGCCACTAGTCTAGCCTTGGGTGGAAGGGGTGCATGTGGAGGACAGTGAGAGAAGGAAGCTTTCAGGCCAATAAGATAGCAAGAAGAGACTCCACAATTCTGCAGGCCCTGAAAGTAAGAAAGACATTATGAATCAAACTGGATGTCATTAAAAGGGCTCACTGCATAACAGAAAATGCATGGAGATTTCAGAGACTACAGAGGTAGTGCAAAAAACACATAGTCCACATCTGTATCCCAGCGGATCAAAACTGCTAAAAATTGTTACAGTGGTATTTTTTATATACATTATTATCAATAGATAAAAATATGACAAACCTCTAAAAGAACACTTCTAGCCTTATATACTCTCAAAAGAGTTTGAGAAAAGTGAGTGTCCCATCTATTCTAAAATGTCATTTAAAGGTAATCTTCTTCCTAAAGCTACTCTAATGTTTAATAACTCTATTTGCAGGTCACTTTCTTCAGAAAGTTGAAGATCTTTTATAAACATTAAAAGCACACCAGTTAGAATGGCTATTATCAAAAAGTCAAAAAATGGCAGATACTAGTGAGGTTGTGAAGAAAAAGGAACACTCATACACTATTGGTGGGAGTATAAATTAGTTCGGCCATTGTGGAAGACAGTGTGGCAATTCCTCAAAGACCTAAATACAGAAATACCACTCAACCCAGCAATTCCATTACTGGGTATATGCCCAAAGGAATATAAATCATTGTATTATAAAGACACATGCACATATATGTTCATTGTAGCACTCTTCACAATAGAAAAAACATGGAATCAACTTAAATTCACCAGTGATAGATGGATAAAGAAAATGTGGTACATATACACTATAGAATCTATACAGCCATAAAAAAGACTGAGATTATGTCCTTTGCAAAGACATGGATAGAGCTGGAGGCCATTATACTTAGCAAGCTAAAGCAGGAACAGAAAAGTAAACACCACATGCTCTCACTTATAAGTGAAAGATAAATGATAAGAACACATGGACACATAGAGGGGAACAAAACACACTAGGGCCTATAGGAGGGTGGTGGGTGGGAGGAGGGAGAGGTCAGAAAATAACTAATGGGTACTAGGCTTAGTATCTGGGTGATGAAACTTGTGTACAACAAACCCCGATGACACAAGTTTACCTATATAACAAACCTGCACTTGTACCCCTGAGCTTAAAATGAAAGTTAAAAATAAAAATAAAAATAACATGCCTGTATACTACTCCTAAGACAACATAAAAATATTTGCTTTCCCATTCTAAAAGTGTAGGTGTTATTCCAGTCAACAATATGACTTTGGTTTCCAGTCTTTCATTCTAATCTACATAAGTGCAATGTAAAAATCAAAACATTTCATGTGGTCTTTCTTTTTGAGTAAATCCATTTACCTTTAACATGCATTTGTGTCTACACCTTCAAAAGGCAAAAATAATGAAACAGGTCAATAAAAATTCAAGTAATTTCTAAACTTGGTGCAATACAAAGCTAACACATCAGTTCAGCAGAAATAGTATTCCATAGTGCATATGTGCCACATTTTCTTAATCCAGTCTATCATTGATGGACATTTGAGTTGATTCAAAGTCTTTGCTATTGTGAATAGTACTTCAAATATTTGATTAAACTGATTTTTCAAAAAGGTAACAGCATATTATAGCATCATGTATAAAAAGACACTGGGGATATCAATTAAGACAGAATTAGGGGCATGGAAGGTTGATAGGGTAAGTGGATTGTAGTTAAGAATTTGTCTGTCTTCTAACATTCATGGAATAAACCTACCTTACAAGAGGTTGATATTTAACCCTCTCAGGAACCATAGTGATTTATAGTATGAAAATGGAACAAAGTTAAAAGCATATGGGAAATTTGAAAGATAGTACCAAAGAAAACTGCCACAGGAGACTAAATTTACAGCCTGGAATATGATTTGCCATCACAACTGTCACTGCTTACGTAAAATTGTTTTTGTCAATGGTTGGTCAACATAAAGATGTGCTGTCATCATTGCATGAAAATAAACATAGAGATCAGACCAATACCCAGAATTACACTGGAAAAAGAAAGAGGGAAGCCCTTGCCCGAGAAGAAGAAAAAAAAAATGTCGCAATTTTCAATAGTGTCCAAGCCAAATATTCATAAAAAGATCTCTTGCCAAGGAAAAAATACATTCCTAATTTGTTTCTTTTGTTGTGTTTTGCTTTGAATCTGAAAAGCTCTTTTTTGTTTTGTTTAAAGGGCAAATTCATAAATATTTACAGAGAGATCTTACTAAGCAGAAAAAGAGATTAGAAAATGTTTTTCAATGAATGCAACATGTTTCATGTAAATTGAATTATACAATCAATTTTACATTAAGGACAAAAAATAATAAATCACAAAATATAATCTATTTTGTGAGACAATATTTTAAATGATATGAGAAGTGAAGACAATCCAGTGTTTTGTTTTTGTTATGGTTCAAATTAAATTTAAGAAACATATTGGCACCTAACACAGTAAGTAATAGTGTGTGTATTAAACGTTACCAAGTAAAAACAGTATCTAATAGTTAATAAGTCTTCATTTCAAATTTTTAATTTAAACATATATTACACATACTGATCACTATATACAATTCTTTATCATATAGTCTTATAAAATCTTTGATTTTCTATTTTCTTGTATATCTGAGACTACGGTAAAAGTTTTTCAATTACAACCTCACAAACACAAAGATGAATTACATGTTTGTTTTATTCAGATAGTGATACTATGGAATTAAATTCAAAATGTAATTCAGTAAAGGCAAATATTTGTTTTATTGAAAAGCAATATGGTTTCTTAAGAAAAATACATTCATTATAGTTAGTAAAGACCTCCTGGTACCAGCATCATCACAGAGACATTTCAATTTATGGTTTCTAGTAGTCTTTTTCAGTATTAAATACTAAATATGAGAGATGGGCTTTTAGAAAATTATTTGAGAATAGTTTACACTTAGATAGGCTTCATTCTTAAATTATAGAACTATTTAAACAAATACAGATAAAAGATTACATGTTCCATTCTCTTAAACACTGTTTTCATTTCTCCTAGAAACTTCATAGTCCTGGATATAAGTACTCTACATGAAACTAACAAGGCCTTGATGCATCAAGAGTGAAAAGCTATGGATCATGTGATCCATCAAAGTGCAGGTATAAATTGGGCATCAGATTTACTCTCTCACTCACATAAAATTTTAGACATAATATCTTCTAAGAAGGTGTGCATATTTTTGATCTTTGGCTTAATAGGTAAAATGACATCTCATGAAATGCTTCACAAATTCAGTTAAGGAAAACAAAATAGTAAAAATACTAAAGAAAAGAAGTCTCCTTTACCTCGCCTAAAGTTCTAAATTTACTTTCTGTAAAATAAGAAAATTTTCACATCATCTTATCCCTATAGGTAAAAGGTGTTTGAAAATATAGTTATCTATATTTTGTTTTTAAATTCTGAAAAAAAGTATGTGGGAGAGAAAAACTGGCTACCAGTAATTGATTCATTCATTAAGTACTAGTTGAGGCCTCTTTAGAAAACAAAAGTTATCATAGTATGTTATCTGTGTGTAAAGGCAGATGTAATAATAAAAAATGCTTACTCAGTGTATTTGATATCCAAGGAGATTATGTGTTCCCCAAAAAGCTGTAAAAACAACAATATCCATAGTTGCTTTAAGAAATTCAGCATTAAGGTAATTGTTACAATACTATGATGGGCATAATAGTTTTCCCTGATAATTAGAAAATTCTGATAATAAAAGCTATGAATTCCTCAAAATATCTCATAGTTTTTCTCCTTTCTCTAAAGTCCAGTAGGTAGTTAGAATTCCTTTCATCTATCTACTAGATCACTCTCTTTAATTGTTGGAAAGGTAAGACATGTTTTATGTGTCTAAATGTCAGTATTTATGGGAGAGAATAAGCAACTAAAATACACTTGCAATAACATCATATTAAGGATTATTTATGATTAGAGTTAAAGTAATATGATTAGAATTCATATACTTTTATTTGTAATTTTTATACAAATCCCAAACAACGTCTTTTAACAAAAGTTAAATATGTGTTTTTCTAGTTAGCCATCACTAGATAATAACTTCCATCTTGTGCTTAAAATTGTATTGAGTAATTGAAAAGCATATCTGTAATAGAACAAGGAGGTTTTTTAAATTAATGAAAATATAATGAGAGTTCTAAAAGACAGCATGATAATTTGAAAAAAATAGAAACCTGGTGTCTTGGTCCATTTTGTGCGGCAATAACCAAATATCTGAGACTGAGAAATTTATTTTTTTTTTTAAAAAAAGAAATATTTATTCCTCATAATTCTGGAGTCTCAGAAGTTCAAGATCAAGGCACTGGTACCTGGTGAGGGCCTTCTTGACGCATTATAACATGGTGGAAGACATCGACATCATATGGGAAGATAGTGAGGGAAGAAACTCAGATTTATCCTTTCATAAGAAACTCATTCCTTCAATAATGAACTTGCTCTGACAATAAGGACATTAGAGCTAATCACTTCTTAATGGTGCCACCTCTCAAAGCTATTGTACGGGGGATTAAGTTTCCAACACATAAATTTGGGGGACACATTCAAACCATAGCATTTCACCCCGACCCCAAAATTCATGCCCTTCTCTCATGCAAAATACATTCATTCCATCTCAATGACCCCAAAAGTTTTAACTTGTTCCAGCATTAACTCAAAAGTCCAAAGTCCAGCGTTTCATCTGAATCAGATATGGGTGAGACTCAAGATATGATTCATCCTGAGGTAGATTCTTCTCCAGCTGTGAGCCTGTGAACTTAAAGAAGTTATATGCTTCCAAAATACAATGGTGGAACAAGCATAGGATAGACATTCCCATTCCAGGCCCCAAGTAAATTTAAAACCTAACAGGGAAAACATTAAACCTTAAAGCTTCAGAATAATCTTTCACTCCATGTGAAAGATAATCATTCACCTCTCTGACACACTCAGGCAGGGGTTAGGCAGCCCCACCCCTATCTACCCCTATCCACCCCTATGGCTTTGCTGAGCTCAGCTCACTCAACAACTCTTTTTTTTTTTTTTTTTT
>NW_012101264.1:41377-42258 GCF_000951045.1 Mandrillus leucophaeus | reverse complement strand
AGCACCACATCACCACACTTATTCCAAAATTGACCACATAATTGGAAGTAAAGCACTCCTCAGCAAATGTACAAGAACAGAAATTATAACAAACTATCTTTCAGACCACAATGCAATCAAACTAGAACTCAGGACCAAGAAACTCAATCAAAACTACTCAGCTACATGGAAAGTGAATAACCTGCTCCTGAATGACTACTGGGTACATAACAAAATGAAGGCAGAAATAAAGATGTTCTTTGAAATCAATGAGAACAAAGATATAACATACTTGAATGTCTGGGAAACATTTAAAGCAGTGTGTAGAGGGAAATTTATGGCACTAAATGCCCACAAGAGAAAGCAGGAAAGATGTAAAATTGACACTCTAACATCAAATTTAAAGAACTAGAGAAGCAAGAGCAAACACATTCGAAAGCTAGCAGAAGGCAAGAAATAACTAAGATCAGAGCAGAACTGAAGGAGGTAGAGAAACAAAAAACCCTCCAAATAATCAATGAGTTCAGGAGCTGGATTTTTGAAAAGATCAAAAAAATTGATAGACTGCTAGCAAGATTAATAAAGAAGAAAAGAGAGAAGAAACAAATAGACGCAATAAAAAATGATAAAGGTGATATCACCACCGACCTCACTGAAATACAAACTACTATCAGAGAAAACTATAAACACCTCTATGCAAATAAACTACAAAATCTAGAAGAAATGGATAATTTCCTGGACATTTACACTCTCCCAAGACTAAACCAGGAAGAAGCTGAATCCTTGAATAGACCAATAGCAGGCTCCGAAATTGAGGCAATAATTAATAGCCTACCAACCAAAAAGAGTCCAGGACCAGATGGATTCACAGCTGAATTCTACCAGAGGTACAAGGAGGAGCT
>NW_012101264.1:37358-39770 GCF_000951045.1 Mandrillus leucophaeus | reverse complement strand
GTATTTTTAGTAGAGACGGGGTTTCACCGTGTTTGCCAGGATGGTCTCGATCTCCCGACCTCGTGATCCGCTCACCTCGGCCTCCCAAAGTGCTGGGATTACAGGCGTGAGCCACCGCGTCTGGCCCACTCAGCAACTCTTATGGTTGCCATCTTATGCCTGCAGCTCTCCCATGTGGAAGTTTCATGCTGGTAGCTTTATAGTTCTTGAGTTTCAGGGGTGGCCCCACTCCAATGGCTCAACTAGTCATTATCCTACTGGGGATCCTTTCCGCAGTGGCTCCACCCCTGCAACAGATTTCTGCTTGGGCTCTCAGGCGGTCCAGTACATTTTTTTTTTGATCCCTAGTTAGAGGTTGTCATGGCCCCACAGCTTGGACAGTCTGTCCATAGGCAGAGCCAGCACCACATGGGCATCACCAAAGCTTACGGCTTGCACTAGCAACACCTGGGTCCACTTGAGCTGTGGATGGGCCAGCTGAGGAACACTGCACTGGAATGTGGGGAGTGAAGTGCCAAGGCAGCTCTGGTAGTAAGCCCATGGAAGATGCCCTGATCTCATCCTCTAAAATCAGTCTGCCCTTCTAGAGCTCTGGACCTGTGATGGGCATGGCAGCCTTGAAGAACTCTAAAATGTCTTTAAGGTCATTCTCCCATTGTTTGATGAATAGCACCTGGCTCCCTTCTATCTATACTAATATCTTTTCCAAACAGCTGCTTAGCCCTACCCTTGGTTTGTTGTCTTAAAAATGCCTTTTTCACTCTTTACATGACCAGGTTATTAATTTTCCAAATACTTTTGCTCTGCTTAACTCTTAATTATCAATTCTATCTTTAAATCATTTCTCTCCTTTCATGTCTTTAAAAGACATGCCATTACTTTCAATGGCAAAAACCACAATTATTTTTACACCAACCTAACATGAGTGGTTAAAAGCACTTATGCAGCTCCTTCAATATTTTGTTTAGGAATTTCCTCCACCAAATATTCTAGTTCATCACTATTATAGTCTGCTTTCTGTAAAGCCCTTGGGCATGGACACGATGCAGCTAAGTTATTTACAACTTTTTAACAAAGATGATATTTACTCCAGTTTCCAATCAGAGAGTCCTCATTTCCCTCTGAGACCTCATCAGAATGACCTTTCCTGTCCATATTTCTACCAAGATTCTGATCACAACCACTTAAACAATGTCTAAGAAGATTCAGAGTTTCCCTACAGCTATACTCTTCTGAGTCCTCCCCAGAATTGTCCTTAAAGCTTCATTCATAGCCACTCAGGATTTTTCTAGCCTGCTCCTCCAAATTTTTCTAGCCTCTGCCCATTACCCAAGTCCAAAACTGTTTTCTGCTTCCACACTTTTAAGTATTTATTATAGCAACACCTCACTCATAACCAGTTTTCACACTCAAACCATGGCACTTGGGAATTATTATTATTAACTCTAATTCTCTTACAAATTACTTGGTACAGTATTTTAATTTTTTTCTTAGATGTAAGGCAAAGATATATAAATATGTGTATATATATATCAGCTTGATTAGTATGATTGTGTGAAAAATAATGAATTTTGTTCCCAATTTTTTTAAAAGCAATTTAAAAGTGAGATAATTGCTTTGACATGGATGATATTGATTGAAAACAAACATAGTGATAGAGAAGTTTCCATGTCCTAATACAATCCTATAACATATACCCTCTAATGAGAAGTTCTAAAATACAAGTTTAAAGGCAGAAGTTGACAACATACACACATACACAGGCACACACACTGAATTTCTCTATCTACTTCCAGTAATATTTTCAATTGCTATTTCAAAGTTCCTATCCATGTTTATGATTTGCATCTTGGTATCAAACTCTGCCCCTGGCTATAAAGTCATCATTTTTATTGTCTTGGAAAGCATCCATGTGCAAGGAGAAAAACAAAATGTTATAATTGGTATTTATTTCCATTCTTCTTTCTAACTACTGCTTAAATTCAGGATTGTTCTCTATTTCCTTTTGCAGTCCTTTTCTTTTCTGGTCACAAGGACACCATTAATTCAAAGAAATCCAAGAATCAAACTGCTAATTAAATTTCCTTTCAGTGCTTTTTATTTCCAGAAAAAAAAAAAAAAGTCCTACTTGCTTTGAAAGTAACTCTCTATGTAAAGAAATTAAAGTGGTTCTGCTGGACTGAGCTGGTTGCCTCCTGTTATTGTGTAGGCGACTCACTTTATCCCGACTTCTTGATACTTCTGCTTCTGGAGGTCATATTTCTCTAACATCTTCCAGAAAAGTCTTAAGTTGCGATCTGAGAAGGGACAGACTGCCTGCTCAAGTGGGTCCCTGACCCCTGAGTAGCCTAACTGGGAGACATCCCCCACTAGGGGCAGTCTGACACCCCACACCTCACACGGTGGAGTACA
>NW_012101264.1:26283-29055 GCF_000951045.1 Mandrillus leucophaeus | reverse complement strand
CACAAGTATACATATGTAACAAACCTGCACGTTATGCACATGTACCCTAGAACTTAAAGTATAATAAAAAATAATAATAATAATAATTTTAGTAATATAAAAAAAAAGAAAGTTAAAATGTGTTCTTAAAATAAAGCCTTTTGTTTTGTTAGGATTAAAAAAAAGAAATTAAAGTTGCAAACTTCATGTCATATTAAAGAAATTATATATTAAATATAAATGAGCATTAAATAAGTTCCTTATTAAAAAGGTGGAAAGGTGGCAAGGCAAAATGTTCAGGAATATCTGCTAAAAGAATTTATAGTCAGGAGGAAATTCTGCTACAGG
The DNA here is from genome assembly GCF_000951045.1 of Mandrillus leucophaeus. NCBI lineage: Eukaryota > Metazoa > Chordata > Mammalia > Primates > Cercopithecidae > Mandrillus > Mandrillus leucophaeus. Next base: position 28,728 of record NW_012101264.1, on the reverse strand, counting down.
GTTCTAAGTGGAGTGGAAAGAAATTCCCATCTTCCTACCCTCTCCTAGAGAGGTTCCCCGATGAGACATCATGAAATATTATAAAACCCCCACAAATAATTACCTAGCAGTAGTACTCTCTCTCTACAAAGTCAGAGAAAAGAGAAAAAGAGAAAGTACTCTATAAAAAGTAGAGAATTACTCCAGTACATAAGTGGGGAAAAGAAAGCTGAATAAAAACTGCCACTGTTAAAACACATCCACTTGAAACAATCTTTAAAAGTAGTGAATAAACCTAGGGATTGTGATTCTTTTTTTTTTTTTTTTTTTTTTTTTTTGAGACAGAGTTTCAGTCTTGTTGCCCAGCTGGAGTGCAATGGCGGGAGCTCGGCTCACTGCAGTCTCTACCTCCTGGGTTCAAGGGATTGCAGTCAACATAAATGACAAAGTTAAAATGAATGGGAGGACAAATAGGTAGAGAGAGGGAGACAGATACAGAGATGCAGATATTAATTTTTCAACACAATGTTGAAAAAAGTCAATATTCACATTCAGTTCCGTACAATGGAATATTACTCAACAAAGGAGGAAGGAACTACTGATACATACTACAACATAGATAAGCATCGAAAGCATTTGGCTAAGTAAAAATATTCATATGCAAAAAAATAAAAAATAATAAAAGAAAATCAACTCTCGCCTCACACCAGAAACAAAGGCTAACTCCAAATGGATCATACACTAAATGTAAAAGCAAAGTTATAAAAGTTCTAGAAGAAAATTGTTCTGCCCTTCAGCTTGACAAATACCTCATAGGACACAAGTATGAACCATAAAATAACAAATTGATAAATTGTTCTTCATCAAAATTAAGATCTTTTGCTACTCAAAATTTACCAAGAAAATGAAACATCAATCCCAATAGGCTTGGATAAGATATTTTTTAAATGTACCTGATTTTAAAAACACCTATCCAGAATGTATTTAAAAATTTTTACAGTTCAATAATAACAGAAACTATCTTATTAAAATATGGGCCAATTCAGTAGCCACTTCACCAAAGAAGATATACAAATGGCTTGGAAGCACTTGGAAAGATTCTCAGCTTCCCTAGTTGATAGAGAAATCCAAATTAAAATGGTAATGAGATACCACTGCACATCCACAGAACAGTTAAATTTTAAAAACTAACTATGTACTAACTGTTAGAAAACATGTCGAGCAACTGGCATTTTCATACTTCACTAGTATGTTCAGTCACTTGGAAAAGAAGTTGGGTCATTTCTTACAAAGTTAGGCATATACTTGCTATACAACCCAGGAATTCTATTTCTAAGTATTTTCCCAGGAGTAGTAAAAGTGTAACTTTACACAAAGACTTTACTTGAAAACTTACATCATCTTTATTGATAATTAAAATTGTGGGCTATCTATTCAATGGAATATTATTCAACAAAAGGAGAAGGAACTACTGATACATGCTACAACATAGATAAGCATTAAAAGCATTATGGTAAATAAAAAGAAAGTAGGCCGCCGAAGACTATGTACTGTCTAATTCCATTCATATAAAAATTTTCAAGGCAAAACTGTAGTAATAGAATGCAAAACAGTGGTTAATAGAAACTGGTGATGGGGGTAAATAATTACTGTAAAGGACCATGAGAGAATTTGGGGATGTTAGAAGTGTTTCAAAATGATGATTGTGTAAAAGCAACATGACTATACCGTCAAAAGTCATCAAATTTTTTTTTTAATTAGACTTTATTCTAGGGTACATGGGCACAACGCGCAGATTTGTTACATAGGTATACTTGTGCCATGTTGGTGTGCTGCACCCGTTAACACATCATTTACATTAGGAATATCTCCTAATGCTATCCCTCTCCCCATCCCCACCCCATGACAGGCCTCAGTGTGTGATGTTCCCCTTCCTGTGTCCAGGTGCTCTCATCGCTCAATTCCCACCTATGAATTAGAATATGTGGTGTTTGGTTTTCTGTCCTTCCAACAATTTGCTGAGAATGATGGTTTCCAGCTTCATCCATGTCCCTACAAAGGACATGAACTCATCCTTTTTATGGCTGCATAGTATTCCATGGCATATATGTGCCACATTTTCTTAATCCAGTCTACCATTGATGGACATATGGGTTGACTCCAAGTCTTTGCTATTGTGAATAGTGCCGTAATAAACATATGTGTGCATGTGTCTTTATAGCAGCATGATTTATAATCCTCTGGGTATATCCCCAGAAATGGGATGGCTGGGTGACATGGTATTTCTAGTTCTAGATCCTTGAGGAATTGCCACAATGTCTTCCACAATGGTTGAACTAGTTTACAGTCCCACCAACAGTGTAAAAGTGTTTCTATTTCTCCACACCCTCTCAAGCACCTGTTGTTTCCTGACTTTTTAATGATCACCATTCTAACTGGTGTGAGATGGTATCTCATTGTGGTTTT
>NW_012101264.1:10006-25758 GCF_000951045.1 Mandrillus leucophaeus | reverse complement strand
CTGTTTTGGTTACTGTAGCCTTGTAGTATAGTTTGAAGTCAGGTAGCGTGATGCCTCCAGCTTTGTTCTTTTGGCTTAGGATTGTCTTGGCAATGCGGGCTGTTTTTTGGTTACATATGAACTTTAGACTCGTTTTTTCCAGTTCTCTGAAAAAGGCATTGGTAGCTTGATGGGGATGGCATCGAATCTATAAATTACTTTGGGCAGTATGGCCATTTTCACAACATTGATTCTTCCTATCCATGAACATGGAATGTTCTTCGATTTGTTTGTGTCCTCTTTTATTTCCTTGAGCAGTGGTTTGTAGTTCTCCTTGAAAAGGTCCTTCACATCCCTTGTAAGTTGGATTCCCAGGCATTTTATTCTCCTTGAATCAATTGTGAATGGGAGTTCACTCATGATTTGACTCTCTGTTTGTCTGTTATTGGTGTATAAGAATGCTCATGATTTTTGCACATTGATTTTGTATCCTGAGACTTTGCTGAAGTTGATTATCAGCTTAAGGAGATTTTTGGCTGAGACGATGGGGTTTTCTAAATATGCAATCATGTCATCTGCAAACAGGGACAATTTGAATTCCTCTTCTCCTAATTGCATACCCTTTATTTCTTTCTCCTGCATGATTGCCCTGGCCAACTCAAATACTATGTTGAATAGGAGTGGTGAGAGAGGGCATCCCTGTCTTGTACCAGTTTTCAAAGGGAATGCTTCCAGTTTTTGCTCATTCAGTATGATATTCGCTGTAGGTTTGTCATAAATAGCTCTTATTATTTTCAGCTATGTCCCATCAATACCGAATTTATTGAGAATTTTTAGTATGAAGGGCTGTTGAATTTTGTCAAAGGCCTTTCCTGCATCTATTGAGATAATCATGTGGTTTTTTTCTTTGGTTCTGTTTATAGGCTGGATTACATTTATTGATTTGCATATGTTGAACCAGCCTTGAATCCTGAATCTCAGGGATGAAGCCCACTTGATCTTGGTGGATAAGCTTTTTGATGTGCTGCTGGATTCAGTTTGCCAGTATTTTATTGAGGATATTTTCATCGATGTTCATCAGGGATATTGGTCTAAATTTCTGTTTTTTTGTTGTGTCTCTGTCAGGCTTTGGTATCAGGATGATGTTGGCCTCATGAAATGAATTAGGGAGGATTCCCTCTTTTTCTCTTGATTGGAATAGTTTCAGAAGGAATAGTATCAACTCTTTCTTGTACCTCTGGTAGAATTCGTCTGTGTATCCATCTGGTCCTGGACTTTTTTTGGTTAGTAGGCTATTAATTAATGCCTCAATTTCAGAGCCTGTTATTGGTCTATTCAGGGATTCAACTTCTTCCTGGTTTAGTCTTAGGAAGGTGTATGTGTCCAGGTATTTATCCATTTCTTCTAGATTTTCTAGTTTATTTGTGTAGAGGCGTTTATAGTATTCTCTGATCGTAGTTTGTATTTCTGTGGAATCAGTGTTGAAATCCCCTTTATGATTTTTTATTCTGTCTATTTTATTCTTCTCTCTTTTCTTCTCTCTTTTCCTTGAAGGTTTTTTTGTGTCTCTGTCTCCTTCAGTTCTGCTCTGATCTTAGTTATTTCTTGCCTTCTGCTAGCTTTTGAATGTGTTTGCTCTTGCTTCTCTAGTTCTTTTAATTGTGATGTTAGGGTGTCAATTTTAGATCTTTCCTGCTTTCTCTTGTGGGCACTTAGTGCTATAAATTTCCCTCTACACACTGATTTAAATGTGTCCCGGAGATTCTTGTATGTTGTGTCTTAGTTCTCACTGGTTTCAAAGAACATCTTTATTTCTGACTTCATTTCGTTTGATACCCAGTAGTCCTTCAGGAGCAGGTTGTTCAGTTTCCATGTAGTTGAGCAGTTTTGATTGAGTTTCTGAATCCTAAGTTCTAGTTTGTTTGCACAGTGGTCTGAAAGACAGTTTGTTTTAATTTCTGTTCTTTTACATTTACTGAGGAGTGCTTTACTTCCAACTATGTGGTCAATTTTGGAATAAGTGTAATGTGATACTGAGAAGAATGTATATTCTGTTGATTTGAGGTGGAGAGTTCTGTAGATGTCTTTTAGGTCCACTTAGTGCAGACTTGAGTTCAATTCCTGGATATCCTTGTTAATTTCCTGTCTCGTTGATCTGTCTAATGTTGACAGTGGAGTGTTAAAGTCTCCCATTATTATTTTCTGGGAGTCTAAGTCTTTTGTAAGTCTCTAAGGACTTGTTTTATGAATCTGGGTGCTCCTGTATTAGGTGCATATATATTTAGGATAGTTAGGTCTTCTTGTTGAATTGATCCCTTTACCATTATGTAATGGCCTTCTTTGTCTTTTTTGATCTTTGTTGGTTTAAAGTCTGTTTTATCAGAGACTAGGATTGCAACCCCTGCCTTTTTTTGTTTTCCATTTGCTTGGTAGATCTTCCTCCATCCCTTCATTTTGAGCCTGTGTGTGTCTCTGCATGTGAGATGGCTCTCCTGAATATAGCATATTGATGGGTATTGACACTTTATCCAATTTAACAGTCTGTGTCTTTTAGTTGGAGCATTTATCCCATTTAGACTTAAGGTTAATATTGTTATGTGTGAATTTGATCCTGTCATTATGATGTTAGCTGGTTATTTTGCTCACTAGTTGATGCAATTTCTTCCTTGCATCAACGGTCTTTACATTTGGGCATGTTTTGCAGTGGCTGATACTGATTGTTCCTTTCCATGTTTAGTGCATCCTTCAGGAGTTCTTGTAGGGAAGGCCTAGTGGTGACAAAATCTCTAAGCACTTGCTTGTCTATAAGGGATTTTATTTCTCCTTCGCTTATGAAGCTTAGTTTGACTGAATATGAAATTCTTGGTTGAAAGTTCTTTTCTATAAGAATGTTGAATATTGGCCCTCACTCTCTTCTGGCTTGTAGAGTGTCTGCCGAGAGATCCATTGTTAATCTGATGGGATTCCCTTTGTGGATAACCTGACCTTTCTCTCTGGCTGCCTTAACATTTTTTCCTTCATTTCAACTTTGGTGAATCTGATAATTACGTGTCTTGGAGTTGCTCTTCTCAAGGACTCTCTTTGTTGCATTCTCTGTATTTCCTGCATTTGAATATTGGCCTGCCTTGCTAGGTTGGGGAAGTTCTCCTGGATAATATCCTGCAGAGTGTTTTCCAACTTGGTTCCATTCTTCCCATCACTTTCTGGTACACCAATCAGACATAGATTGGTCTTTTCAGATCGTCCCATATTTCTTGGAGGCTTTGTTCTTTTATTTTTACTCTTTTTTCTCTAAACTTCTCTTCTCACTTCATCTCGTTCATTTGATCTTCAATCACTGATACCCTTTCTTTCAGTTGATCAAGTCGGTTACTGAAGCTTGTGTATTCATCACGTAGTTTTCATGCCATGTTTTTCAGTTCCATCAGGTCATTTAAGGACTTCTCTACACTCGCTATTCTAGTTAGCTATTCGTCTAATCTTTTTTCAAGGTTTTTAGATTCTTTTTGATGGGTTTGAACTTCCTTCTCTAGCTCAGAGAAGTCTGATTGTCTGAAGACTTCTTCTCTCAACTTGTCAAAGTCATTGTCCATACAGCTTTGTTCCATTGCTGGTGAGGAGCTGCGTTCCTTTGGAGGGGTAGAGGCACTCTGACTTTTAGAATTTTCAGCTTTTCTGTTCTGCTTTTTCCCCATCTTTGTGGTTATATCTACCTTTGGTCTTTGATGATGGTGACGTACAGATGAGGTTTCAGTGTAGATGTCCTTTCTGTTTGTTAGTTTTCCTTCTAACAGTCAGGACCCTCAGCTGCAGGTCTGTTGGAATTTGCTGGAGGTCCACTCCAGACCCCGTTTGCCTGGGTATCAGCAGTGGAGGCTGCCAAACAACAAATATTGCTGAACAGCAAATGTTGCTGCCTGACAGTTCCTCTGGAAGCTTCATCTCAGAGGGGTTCCCAACCATGTGAGTTGTCAGTCTGCCCCTACTGGGGGTTGCCTCCCAGTTAGGCTACTTGGGGGCAGGGACCCACTTGAGGAGGCAGTCTGTCCGTTCTCACATCTCAAACTCTGTGTTGGGAGAACCACTACTCTCTTCAAAGCTGTCAGACAGGGACATTTAAATCCTCAGAGGCTTCTCGGGCATTTTGTTTGGCTATGCCCTGTCCCCAGAGGTGGAGCCTACAGAGGCAGGCAGACCTCCTTGAGCTGCAGTGGGTTCCACCCAGTTTTGTTTGCCACTTTGTTTACCTACTCAAGCCTCGGCAATGGTGGGCACCCCTTCCCTAGCCTGGCTGCCACCTTGCAGTTCAATCTCAGACTGCTGTGCTGGCAATGAGGGAGGCTCCGTGGGCATGGGACCCTCCAAGCCAGGTGTGGGATATAATCTCCTGTTGTGCCCTTTGCTAAGACCCTTAGAAAAGCACAGTATTAGGGTGGGAGTGACCCTATTTTCCAGGTGCTGTCTGTCACAGCTTCCCTTAGATAGGAAAGGGAATTCTCCAACCCCTTGTGCTTCCTAGGTGAGGCAATGCCTCGCCCTGCTTCGGCTGTCAGTGGGCTGCACCCACTGTCCTGCACCCACTGTCTGACACACCCCAGTGAGATGAACCCGGTACCTCAGTTGGAAATGCAGAAATCACTCATCTTCTGTGTCGCTCATGCTGGGAGCTGTAGACAGGAGCTGTTCCTATTCAGCCATCTTGAACAAAACTCATCAAATTTAGCACTTAAAATATAATTTTAATTTACATCAATTCTGCCACAAGAAAACTGATTTTGAAAGAAGTTTACATGTCCTTTGCCCATTTTTAATGGGGTTGTTTTTTGCTTGTTGAATTGTTTAAGCTCCTTATAGATTCTGGACATTGGATATTTGTTGAATGCTTAGCTTCTGAGTATTTTCTTTAATTCTATAGGTTATCTGTTTATTGATAGTTTCTGTTGCTGTGAAGAAGCATGTTCTCACTGATAATCAGGAGCTAAGCATTGGGTAAACATGGAAATAAAGATGGCAAAAATACACACTAGGGACTACTCAGGGGAAGTAGGGGAGAGGGGTGTGGGTTGAAAAACTACCTATTTGGTACTATGCTCACTACCTGGGTGATGGGATCATTCATACACCAACCTCAGAAACATGCAATTTATCCATGTAACAAACTGGTACATTTTCCCCCTCAACCTAAAATAAAAGTCAAGGAATAAATACAAATAAGCATATAAGAATGAACAAACAGTAATCAGACAGCTATTTTCCCATTAAAATGTCATGATCTGGCCAGGTTCAGTGGCACATGCCTGTAATCCCAGCATCTTGGAAGGCAAAGGTGTGATCAATTGAGCCTGGGAGTTTGAGACCAGCCTGGGCAACATGGTGAAACACCATCTCTACAAAATATATAAAAATTAGCCAGGTATGGTGGCATATACCTGTAGTCCTAGCTACTTCAGAGGCTGAGATGGGAGGATGGCTTGACTCCAGGAGGCAGAGATTGCAGTAAGCCAAAATCATGCCATTACACTCCAGCCTGAGTGAGTGAGACCCTGTCTCAATCAATCAATCAATCAATCAAATGTCATGATCTCTTGATCAGTTCCCAAAAGTGAGCCAGTTTTCAAATCTGGAAACTGTGGATTTAAGTGGTGGCCAGGTCTCCAGGGAAAAGGGCAAGACAACACCACAACAAGTGTATACTGTAATGATCCTCCCAGTCCTTCTCCAAAAGATCCTATGGCTTTTTGCTATACAATGGGGAGAGAGAAATACTTAGACATTTCATGGACTGTTGAACCAAGGGTCTGAGTTGACATTTTTTTCTGAGACCAGAAGCATCACCATTGCACAGTTATTAGAGTGGAGGACACGCAAGGGCCAGATAATAAATGAAGTCCTGGCCATAATTGAGTTTACAATGGGCCCACTGAGTTTGCCGACCCAACTGTTGGTCCTTTCCCCAACTGCTGAATAAATGATTAGGAATGACATATTTGGCTCTTGGAGTAACCCTCGCATTGGGTCTTTGACTTGTGGGGTAAAAGCTGTCTGAGTTGAGAAGCCCAACTGAAACTTCCAAAATTGTCCTTACTCTATCCACAGAAAGTGAAAAATCAAAAAATAAAAACTGTATCCCAGGAATGGTGAAGAGATTAATACCACTTTAAAAGATCAAATTAATGCAGGTATAGCAGTTTATAACATTTTTCTAGTCTAGTCCCTGCAATCACTGGTTGGATTCTGAAGAATGGCCATTGACTACCACAAGATCAAACAAGCTGCATTATAAGGTGTGATATCACTATCAGAGCAGATTAACACAGCCCTGGATACATGATGTGTGGCTATTGATTCCATAAGTCTGCCATTTTCTATTCCAATCAAGAAAGAATATAAGAAACAGTTTACATTCACATGGAACTGACAACAATATACATTCATGATTTTGTCCAAGGACTTTGTTAATTTTCGTACCCTCTGTCATAATAGAAACTGAAGAAATCTGAGATATTTGTGTACCTCACTGAATATCACATTGCTCCAGTATTATATCGATGACACCAAGTTACTAGAGTAGGGTGAGCAAAAAGCGGTTGCGGACCTTGTTAACAAATGTGTACTTCAAAGGGAGGCAGATACACCCTATGAATCTTCAGGGACTTGCCACTCCAGTAAACTTTTGGGAGGTCCAATTATCAAGTATGTATCAGGATATCCTCTGTAAAGTAAAATTCAAATTACTGCATCTTATATCCTCTGCTACAAAGAAGGATGTATAATGTCTTGCAGGACTTTTCAGGTACACTACATACATTCAAGCTACATTGCAAGTAACCATGCTACCTGAGCCATGAAATCCACAACAACCAACAGTGTTAAAAGTCAATGGTGGGAAAGGTATAGTGTGGAATATGTTTCAAGTCTTAGTAGGAGAATCTTAATACAGATTCTTTGAGTCCTGAAGCATAGCCTTCCATCCATAACAGAATTACATGTTTTTTGAGAAACAGCTCTTGGAGTGCTATTGGGGTTAGGCAGTGTATTATGCTTGGCCATGGAATCTCAGGCAATTATGCATCCAGAACTTCTTATCATGGTCTAGGTCCTGTCAGACATGCCAAGTCACAGAGTTGGGTGGGTCTAGCTGCAATCATAATAAGAGGTCAAGCCAGCTGAGCTTCTGGGTCGGGTGGGGACTTGGAGAGCTTTTCTGTCAAGCTAAAGGTTTGTAAACACACCAATCAGTGCTCTATGTCTAGCTAAAGGTTTGTAAATGCACCAGTCAGTACCCTGTGTCTAGCTAAAGGTTTGTAAATGCACCAAACCGCACTCTCTAAAAACGGACCAATCAGCTCTCTGTAAAATGGACCAATCAGCATAATATGGGTGGGGCCAAATAAGAGAATAAAAGCTGGCCACTCGAGCCAGTAGCAGCAACCAAATAAAACTGTGGAAGCTTTATTCTTTCGTTCTTCACAATAAATCTTGCTGCTGCTCACTCTTTGTGTCTGCACTACCTTTATGAGCTGTAACACTCACTGCGAAGGTCTGTGGCTTCACTCCTGAAGTCAGCAAGACCACGAACCCACTGGAAGGAAGAAACTCTGGACACATCTGAACATCTGAAGGAACAAACTCCGGACACACCATCTTTAAGAACTGTAACACTCACTGCAAGGGTCTGCAACTTCATTCTTGAAGTCAGCGAGACCAACAACCACTGGAAGGAACCAATTCCGGACACAATAAGATGAAAATGGTACTTACGGGATCAGAAGACACAAGCAAGCTGCATGAAGGGTAGCTTGTGCTTCATGTTGCCCAAAATGGTTGTGCCAGCACCCTCCTCCTTCAAGATCATATTCAGGCCATATGGGAAATTTAACACTAGCAGCTCGCTAAAGGAGGAGAAAAAGGTTGAGCTTAATTTATGTATGGTTTTGCTCAGCATGCAGGTGAATTCAAAAATACAACATAGCTTCATCACTGGCTCACTCAAGGGTGGTCTTGAAAGCCAAATGGAGAAGGAAAATCTTTACAATGAACAGAGCTTTGAGTGGTGCACATAGTCATCTACTTTCTATAGAGAGGTATGGCCTGATATTAGAAAATATATGGATACATAGGCAGTGGCAAATGGCCTGGCAATTTGGTCAGGAGCCTGAGAGAAGGAAGATTAAAGACAAGGTTATCTGGGATAGAAGCACACAGAAAGACATAAAACATTAGGTACTTATATTATACTTCAATACCCATCAAAAGCACCCACCACAAAAGATGTACTAAACAAATAAGTAGACCAAATTAATCACTAGTTGATAGTAGCTAGACATTGTCAGTGGCCACCTCAATGCTGGCACAATAAGCAACTGGAAAAAAATGACTATGGTGGGCAGAGATGCTATGCGTGAACCCAACAACATGAACTCCCACTGACCAAGGCCAATCTAGTTACTGCTGCCTCTGCATACACAGAATACCATCAAAAGAGACTACAGTTGAAATCCCAATATGCCAATATTCCCTAAGGAGATTGACCAACCACATGGTGGTAGGTTAACTACACTGGATTCTGTATTCTGTTATCATTAAAGGCCAGTGATTTGGTCACACAGTAATAAACATTAATTCCAGGTATGGGTTTGCCTTTCCTAACCACAGATCCTCAGCCAGTACCACATCTGGGGCTTATGAAGTATCTGTTCCACAGATGTACCACTGACCAGGAAACCTACTTCACAGTGAAGGAGGTGCAGGAATAGATCTATCACCAAAGTAGCCACTAGTGTATTACCTTCTACACCACCCTGTGGCAGCAGGCCTCATAGAACACTGGAAAGACCTGTTTAAATCACAGCTGAAGAACAGCTTCAAAACAATACTTTGCAAGGATGTGGTGCCATCCCCCAGGAAGCAGAGTGTGCTGAATGAGAGACACTGTGTCCCAGTAGGAAAGCTATATGGATATGAGAAGACAGGATGAAAGAAATAATGGCCTATTTACCATAATTCCAAATGACTAAGGGAGAAATTTTGTGGCCCTGCAACTCTGAACTCTGTAAGGTTAGAATTCCTGGTCCCCAAAGATGACCCTCTCTGCTCTAAGACACAGCAGAGTACCAAAGACTGAAAACTATAGCTGTGTCCAGGATCGATAGGCAAAAACAAGTTGCATTTTGGCAAGGCAAATCGATCTTGATCATCAAGAAGCAGTAAGAGTCCAGGCGCAGTGGCTCACACCTGTAATCCCAGCACTTTGGGAGGCCAAGGCTGTTGGATCACCTGAGGTCAGGAGTTCAAGACCAGCCTGGCCAACATGGTGAAATCCTGTCTCCACTAAAAAATACAAAAATTAGCCTGGCATAGTGGGAGGTGCTGATAATCCCAGCTACTCAGGAGGCTGAGGCAGGGAGAATTGCTTGAACCCAGATGGTGGATATTGCAGTGAACCGAGATCATGCCACTGCACTCCAGTCTGGGCAACAGAGTGAGACTCCATCTCAAAAAAAAAAAAAAAAAAAAAAAGAAGAGGTAAGATTACTGTCACACAATAGCCACAGAGAGGAATATGTGTGGAACTTAGATGACCCACTTCAGTACTTGTTGGTATTACCTTGCTCAATCATGATCATGAATGGACAAATGCAACAACATTGGACTGAGAACAGATGGTCTTGAAACATTAGGATATCTACCTGTATTAGGAGAGGTGAAGGCTGAAGGCAAAGATAATTTAAGATAAGTAGTGGTAGAGGGAGAGAATAAATAGAGTTACAGTTTCAAGACCAACTGTAGTGCCAGTTTGTCCCTCCAACCATCCTCTTCCAAGTTTCCCCTCAGAAAGAGAACAACTGTGACCCTGGAGGAGCTGTTGCTCAAATGTGTGTGAGGTAGTGAAAGAAGTGGACTGCTTGGGCCCCCCTGCAAGTAAGGACATGTGGCCTAGCTGCAAGGAATTTGCTTAAACAACTTCCAACTGTTAACTCATTCATGTCTTCCTCAGCTTTTAAATCAAAGTCATAAAGTTTTCAGGGTGGCACCAGCCAGTGACTGAGCAGACTCTGAAACAAAGGCCTCACGACAGCCCAACAGAGGACTCCTCTAACAGCAATCTTTGCTCCAGAGCTCTCCGTGGAGCTAACAGAGACTTTTTCAGATAAGCCTGAGAGCTCCCATGGCTCCATCTTGTTTTCTTCCCTTTCCTTTTATAGGTTACTCCCCAATAAATCTTTGTACTCTAACTTCATCTCAGTACCTGATTCTTATTTTTTATCTCTTAAAACAAGTTTCTGTCCTTCAAAAAGTGCCAGACACTCTGCATCTTGTATTCCATTCTTACAATTATAAGATAAATTAACATAATGAAGTTGCTGAACATTCTAGCAAAAAGGAAATCTGTTCAACTTTGTTTATTCTGGAGCTTCCTAAAATAATTTGACCATGAACCCCTTTTCCTCCTAACACCTATAACCTCCCAGAGAAGTCATATCCGATGAACACACTTTGGGAAATACTAACCAAGCAGCAGCTTACCATATTTCAGATATATCCCCTAAGAAAAAATAAACAATTTCTGAAAACTTGTTTTCAAATAGAAATCTATAGATTAAAAGCATCATAACAAAATGAATTAGAAATGTATGCAAGTTAACTTATTCTAATTCAATGCATCCTTGAAAATTAGGGGGAAAATGTTGATATCAGAATTATAAATTTTTACAAGTATTTGCATCAGGATTTTCCCAAAACAGAACAGTTAACTACTTTATATATGTTCGTGGTTTTCTTGTTGTTGTTGTTTTTGTTTTAGTTTTTTTACTACATTTACTTCTGGTTTACTAAAGTGATGAATAAATACCTCTCAGAATAATCTCTTTTCTTTTCTCTCCATTTCTATGGTCCTCAAGTTACACCTTCGGAGTCAAACAAGGTTTGACTTATGAGTCTAACCTCCATCTACTTTGCCAAAGATCTTTCCTTTTAGTTCCTGGCCACCAAACATTCTGAATCTACCCTCTAAGATCTCACACCACATTTTCTCTACATATTGTGTACATAGTCTATTTATACTTTTTACATGTATATCTCTTTTCTAGAAGCAAATTTAGCCCCCAACAGGCAGCAATAAAATCTTATAAATGTTTGTAATTTCAACAACTAACATGGTACGTGTCATGAAGACTTTCCTTTTCCTGCCTCAATCATTAATCACAATTTGTCTATTCTTCTATTCATATCAGAATTCTTGAGATCATTGCTATATATCGCCTCAGAAGCCAGATGATGCAAAATTTCATTATTCTTTTTTGAATCGTCTCTCATCTTGGTTATATATGATCAACCAATACTCTTTATCCTCTATGGACAATATACTGGCTTCCAGACTACAGAGAGGCACAGTCATATGTTTTCTTCAGATATATCCAACCAGAGCACCATATTTATATGACAAATCCAGTAGACACTGTCTTTACATTAAAAGAAATAAATAAGATTCAAAATACTAGATAACTGGAGGGACTATATAATTAATCACCTGAACCAGGATGCTGCTAACAGCAGAGGAGACTATTAGTAATAATTAAACCAAAACAGCAGACACAAACTATTAGTGTCCCAGCAAATCCACTTTCTGTTTACTCAAGAACAAGTTTGCCACGGGGTTGCTTGACAAAGCCCTAAAGAAGAAGGACAAGCCCACCTAATGACTCATTCTTTGATTCATTCATTCAACAAATATTTATTCATTACTTCTGTGTGCCAGATCCTTTGCTAAGCACTAAGATGAAAAGTCATAAATAAGGCAAATATAATCCTTGCCTTTGTGGCAGAAACAGAAAACAAGGACACAATCACATCACTAAAATAATTACCAGTTGGGATTTTAAATGCTATAAAGAAAACAAAAAGTTTCACAAGAGACAGGAACATACCTGTTCAAAAAATCTCTCTGAAGAGTGGTAACATTTGAACTGAGACTTGAAAGCTTAATATGATTAGTGATGGGGTGGCTGGGAGGTGAGAAGTAGAGAAGTGTTCCAAGCTCAGAAAACAGCACGTGCAAAGGCCCTGAACGGAGGGTGGGGGAGCAGGGAATGTTTAGTTTAAGGGCAAAAATGATGAAGACTTGCTTGCTCGTAGTTTAGAGAAAAAAAGAAAAAGTATCCAAAGTAGGCTGGAGAGATCAGAAGTCTTACATTTCTTAGCTAGAACTCTCTGGTGAAAGGACAGTAAGACCTTAACTGCCAAGGCACACAGCACAGCCAATTCAGTAAGTATTTACTCTTTTGTCCCCTCTTAGCATATGCCTACCCAAAGAGGTAAATTAAGAGGTGGAAAAATATTACTGGAACCTAGTAAAAACCAACTGTGCTCATTTCCTCCTCTATTGCCATGGCATAATGAGGAGGGTAGAGAAGGAATAGACATGTTTAGAGCAGCAGAATGAGTGCAGTACCACAAAACACACTTTCTCCCTGGGTGTCTCTAAAGGAACTGGTGTTTCTTTGGAACTGGAACTGATGTCTCTTTGTTCAGCATCTTCAAAAATTGTCCTGGTCTATGCCTTTTCCAAGTGACCACAGCATGGCAAAAAAAATTCTAGACAATTTATATAGTGCTTTTACCATTTGAACAAGATGCAAAATTAAGGTTGCACAATTATTAACAGAGAAGCAGAATACATTCCTTCTACCAAAAGTTTGGTAACATGTGAATATAAAGCTGGAAGTATACTTCTGAGTGTCAAGGGTTTTATCAATAACTAAAACAAGCACAAACCCAAGGAAGTAATTACAGCTCAGAATAAAGTCATTTTCAAATTTAAAAAAAAAATAAACAGTATTAAGTCTAAACATGAATTAATTTTAAAAGAAAAGAGGCTCCAGCATAATTTGGGGGTCCAGGAAAACACTGAGTTTTATTCTAGTATTTTGGGTTCAGCAAAATACATTTTGCCAAACATTTTCCCCCTTAATTAGGAAAAGGCATGCATATTTGAAAGAAAATTTAATCCATATGTTTCTGATTCATTTACACTTAATTCATCAAAATGTTGTTTTGTAAGAGTTATTTGGTGTCCAAGAAGTCTTATAAGACTCTTCTCTTTGAACAAAACGCCTTGCATTGCCAGGACTAAATGGAGCTTTATTTGCAAAGAGAGGACCTAGTGTTCCTCTAAGGAGTTTGGCTCATAAACTAGACTCTACTCCTGGAGCAGTGAAGTCAAGAGTAACAGGTAACACTGAGAATTAGCAGGGACAGATAAAGAGAAAACTGTCACCCTCCAGTGAAACAAACTCAGCATTCCATTATTGAGATGCAGTTTTTGTTTTCATTTTTTATTATGGAAAATGATTTCAATATTTTTTCAAAAAGAAAATGGACTTTGGTCCTTAGCACGGAATGTTATACCTAGTTATTAACCAAGAATAAATATATTATTTTATAGTACAATAGCGAAAGTGTATTTCCTCTGATATTTCAAGCATTTTGTTATGCAGATTGTGAGCTTCCTCAATGCCTTCATGCACTTCACTAATTGTTTTAGACTTTGAGAATGCTATTCTTTATCTAACTGATGTTTAAGTTTTTCCACTAACCAGTGGGCTTTTTCTCTTTGGGTATGCGCTTGCTTAACTCCCAAGACTATTAATATTGGTTCTTCTGCTTCTTTATTTTTAATAAGTATGCAAGATCTCTACATTTAAAACTATATTATACTGTGATGGATTTACTGTGATTATTAACTTGATTGTGCATATTATATGGCAACAGTTCAAAATATCTTTTACAATGATCCAAACAATATGATGCAGTTATAGTACTATCCCTTGATGGATGTAGAAAGCCTAAACTTTCTTGAATGACAATGAGGCACAGGATTTAAAAGTACAGACCTCATCAAGATTCAAGATAACCGAAGATTTCCTATGATTGAAATCATAAAATAATTCAATGAAAATAACTTGAGTAAAATATTAAACAGTAACAAAAAATGGTTGCTGTTAATATGTTCTCAATAATTTAAACTACAAAAACAGACATTTTAAAGGGCTCAGTATAGACTAATAATATTTAATAACATTGATTGTGAACCCTCAAATATATCATCTATGTGTAGTAGATACATGTATCTAGTGATATAATTTCTTTTAACTCTTTTTTAAATCTAAAATATTTGAGATTGTAAAACTTTAAATGTCTCTATTTTCTTTGAAAAACTTCCCAATTATTTACACAAAGAATTTCATTGAGTACAACCCTCAAATTAAAAGCAAAGGTTAGTGAATACAGGAATTTATTGCGACCCTAGGATGCAAATATGTTTTCAGTCCTAACGGGTTTATCTGCATAGTGCAAAGTATGGATTTGGAAATTATAAGAGAATTTTCTCATCTCTTACCTAATAATTATAACAAGAGAAAAAGGCCTCCACAAAGAGAACTTGGATCAAGTCCCAACTCTACCATCTAGAAACTGTGTTCCACTTAGATATTTTTTTAAAATCCCTATGAGCCAGTTTCATCATCTGTAAAGTGAGTAAAATATTATTCCCATCTCAAAGAGCAAAGAATTAAGCAATGTATGTGTGCTGAAGTAATGCTAAATGTTGTCATAAATAAATGCTCAAATGATACAAAACATGATAAAAATTCGTTTCTCACACACATACAGTCCTAACTGGGTATTCTTGATTGTCAGGAGGTTTTGTTCTTAGCAGAAATATTGGAAATAAGAGCATGCTTCTGATAACCCCACTCTTTTGACATATCATTTCTAAGATTACTATCTTTGTCTGCATCAAGGCAGCAGAAAATGAAAGAGCATCACATATGAGATTTTATGGACTAGACCTAGAAATAGCACATGTCACTATTTTCTTGCCATTGACAAGAACAAACTCACGTGGCCACATGCAGTCACAGCTTAGGATGGAAATGCCACTAGGTGGGTTACCAGGAAGAAAAAGAAACAGAATGGGAGAAAACTAACAACTCTTTGTCACAACATGTAAAGTTTCTAGTACTCTTCCAGTTGTAGACTAAGTACTCAATAAATGTTAACTATCACCATTATTAGTAATTTCTCCTAATTGAAGACATTTACCTTAGGAAACTCTGACCTCATTGGCAGGGCACCTGAATACATATTTTTCTACATATTTACTACATTATGTGGCTAAGAGAAAATTATGTCAAAAAAAAAAAACAGCAAAGTGTTTTAGAAGAAAAAAACAATGTATTTAGTGGCTATATATATCAAATAGACTAAACAAAAGACTATTTATGCATACTCTTGAATAATGCCATGCTAAAAAGAACCAAACAAGCCTGTCTCAGACATCAAATGTTCAACGATTCAAGCTTAGTAGATTAGAACAAAATCCCTAATTAGACAGATGCATTTCCAGTCCTATTATAGCAAACCCCAAGGTACCATCCAAATTCCTTTGCTGCATTATCATCCTATTGCAAAGCATACAGCTTCCATGGCATGAGGGTTGAAAATAGTTTTTGTTGTATGTATCAGGTTCCCGTCGTAACACTGCTATCACGGAGTAAAGCCTATGCGGTCCACCAATGTCACATTATTTTATTCAAGTAAAGATAAAAAACTATACCTATCACTCAAGAGCAATGCCGAAAACTTTGTAAAGAAATCATTCCTTTGGTTTTCTGTTCACACCGCATGTTCTCACTCATAGGTGGGAACTGAACAATGAGATCACTTGGACTCAGGAAGGGGAACATTACACACCGGGGCCTATCATGGGGAGG
>NW_012101264.1:6079-9956 GCF_000951045.1 Mandrillus leucophaeus | reverse complement strand
ACACACCGGGGCCTATCATGGGGAGGGGGGAGGGGGGAGGAATTGCATTGGGAGTTATACCTGATGTAAATGACGAGTTGATGGGTGCAGCACACCAACATGGCACAAGTATACATATGTAACAAACCTGCACGTTATGCAGATGTACCCTACAACTTAAAGTATAATAATAATAAATAAATTTAAAAAAAAAAAAAGAAATCATTCCTTTCTTGTTAAATAAATTCCTTTTTTAAAAATCTAAAGTGAAAGAATAGTTCAAGATTCTTCAGAGTCTGGTTCTAATGGTAAAGCATTGCCAATTCAAGGGGCAGATTTCAGCAGCTTTAAAAAGAGTTAATTAAAATCACCCTTCTCCTAACTTGTCTCTTTTTCTGTCTCTTTAGTTGGCCCAACTTGTCCATTAGTATAATATTAAACAAATGAAAGCCAAAAGGAAAAACGAAGCAAGGTTCTTTCTATGCATATTTCTAAGACCAGGCAGTTTATGCTCCAAAACCATGTCTACAAGAGCCAAAATTGTTGTAAAAATAAAGCAACTTTTTTAGCTGACTGAAAACTACTTGAGTTCAATGCTGGTTTTACGTACCACAAACGATTTACATCCTTGGAGATTTAAAAGTACTTGCAAAGCAGACACTACTAAATACAGCACTCTTTTTTAAATATGTTTTGAGGAGCCTCTGAAATATGCTCCAGAAAGTAAGTTACCTCTTACACATTATTTTCACATTATTTTCCCCCAATAACTGTTAACCTTGGAAATTAAAGCTGTGCTGAATGTTTGCAACAACCTTGGCTATCTGGTCATGTGCTCAGAGAAAGCAATACACTCTGGCTTTCATTAGTTTGAGGACATTTGTGAGTAGAACTTACAATGCAAAACAATCTCAGTTGCTGATCTTGTTCTCTCATCTGGACCGAACAGTGTTAGTGTCAACAATTGCAGTAAACGGCATAGCTAGAGCTAACATAAACATTTCAGAAATCATAAGCTTAATATCATTGCTCAGGAGTTGGACCAAGCTATGACTAAACTCTTCTGCCCTCTAGACCACAGGCCAGAGACTGACTTTGATTTATTTCCAGAAAGAAAGTGTATCCAAACCTGCACACCAGGAGAAAAGTAAACATTCCTGGTGTAGGAAGTAGATGTAGCAAGAGGTGCCTTTGGTGGGTGGACACATGCAGCTGTGGAACAAAGGGCAGTGATGCCCTGCCTGCAGCAGGTGGGAGGCTTTCTGCAGGTCCCATTGTTATGAAAGTCGTCTTAAAAGTAGATACTGTTTACTTCTGCAGTGGTGGTTCTTCAATCCTCGCTCCTCCTCTGGCTTGCGTTTCTTAAAAATAGCTCCATGCCATTCCTATTATGGGTAGGGTGTCTTTCGACCCAGGGTAAGACAGTGGGAAACAAATTTAAACAAAAGCAAATGGAAACTAAATGCTTTGTTTTTGCTTTATAAACATGTCAGCCACAAGGTAGGTAATTACCTCCAAATAAAGAAATAATTTGGTGGGTCACTGTGCCCAAGTGAGAATTTTGTTGTTACGTATAAGATCATAGAATATTTTGTCATCCCTGTTTATATGCAGCCAAAGATACTTTTGAACTTCATATTGATTCTCAATGTTAATTCCAAATAAAAGATACAATAAATTGAATGGCATCTTCTCTACTGTATCTTCCATGGCATACTTGTCATCTCTGGATCAAATCTGAATGATCAGATCCTTTGATAGTTTGGATGTTTGTCCCCTCCAAATCTCATGTTGAAATGTAATCCCCAGGGGGCAAAGCAACATGGCCGAATAGGAACAGCTCCAGTCTCCACCTCCCAGTGCGAGCAACACAGAAGACGGGTGACTTCTGCATTTTCAACTGAGGTACAGAGTTCATCTTACTAGGGAGTGCCGGACAATAGGTGCTGGTCAGCTGCTGCAGCCCAACCAGTGAGAACTGAAGCAGGGCGAGGCATCACCTCACCTGGGAAGCGCAAGGGGGAAGGGAATCCATTTTCCTAGCCAGGGGAACTGAGACACACAACACCTGGAAAATCGGGTAACTCCCACCCCAATACTGTGCTTTACCAAAGGTCTTAGCAAACAGCACACCAGAACATTATATCCCATACCTGGCTGGGAGGGGCCCATGCCCACGGAGCCTCCCTCATTGCTAGCACAGCAGTCTGTGATCTAAAGGCAAGGCAGCAGGGAGGCTGGGGGATGGGCGCCTGCCATTGCTGAGGCATAAGTAGGTAAACAAAGCCATTGGGAAGCACGAACTGGGTGGAACTCACCGCAGCTCAAGGAGTCCTACCTGTCTCTGTAGACTCCACCTCTGAGGACAGGGCACAGCCAAACAAACAAACGAAAAAAGCGGCAGAAACCTCTGCAGATGCAAAAGACCCTGTCTGAGGGCTTTGAAGAGAGCAGTGGATCTCCCAACACGGAGGTTGAGATCTGAGAACAGACAGACTGCGCGCTCAAATGGTCCCTGACCCCTGAGTAGCCTAACTGGGAGACATCCACCACTAGGGGCAGACTGACACCCCACACCTCACACGGTGGGGTATACCCCTGAGACAAAGCTTGCAAAGTAAGAATCAGACAGGTACATTCACTGTTCAGCAATATTCTATCTTCTACAGCCTCTGCTGCTAATACCCAGGAAAACAGGGTCTGGAGTGGACCTCAAGCAATCTCCAACAGACCTACAGCTGAGGGTCCTGACTGTTAGAAGGAAAACTAACAAACAGGAAGGACACCTACACCAAAACCCCAACAGTATGTCACCATCATCAAAGACCAGAGGCAGATAAAACCACAAAGATGGGGAAAAATCAGGGCAGAAAAGCTGGAAATTCAAAAAATAAGAGCGCATCTCCTCCTCCAAAGGAACGCAGCTCATCGCCAGCAACAGATCAAAGCTGGATGGAGAATGACTTTGACAAGTTGAGAGAAGAAGATTTCAGTCCAACAAGCTTCTTAGAGGTAAAGGAATAACTACGTACCCAGTGCAAAGAAAAAAAATCTTGAAAAAAGAATGGAAGAATGGATAACTAGAATAATTGCAGAGAAGGCCATAAACGAACTGACAAAGACAAACACCATGACACGAGAAATACATGAAAAATGCACAAGCTTCAGTAACTGACTTGATCAACTGGAAAAAAGAGTATCAGCGATTGAGGATCAAATGAATGAAATGAAGCGAGAAGAGAAGTCTAAAGAAAAAAGAGGAAAAAGAAATGAACAAAGCCTTCAAGAAGTATGGGATTATGTGAAAAGACCAAATCTACGTCTGACTGGGGTGCCTGAAAGTGAGGGGGAAAATGGAACCAAGTTGGAAAACACTCTTCAGGATATCATCCAGGAGAATTTCCCCAACCTAGTAAAGCAGGCAAACATTCAAATTCAGGAAATACAGAGAATGCCACAAAGATACTCCTCGAGAAGAGCAACTCCAAGACACATAACAGTCAGATTCACCAAAGTTGAAATGAAGGAAAAACTGTTAAAGGCAGTGAGAGAAAAAAGTCGGGTTACCCACAAGGGAAGTCCATCAGACTAACAGCAGATCTCTCGGCAGAAACTCTACCAGCCAGAAGAGACTGGGGGCCAATATTCAGCATTCTTAAAGAAAAGAATTTTAAACCCAGAATTTCATATCCAGACAAACTAAGTTTCATCAGTGAAGAAGAAATAAAATCCTTTACAGATAAGAAAATGCTTAGAGATTTGGTTACTACCAGGCCTGCCTTACAAGAGATCCTGAACGAAGCACTACACATGGAAAGGAATAACAGGTACCAGCCATTGCAAAAACATGCCAAAATGTAAAGACCATCGATGCTAGGAAGAAACTGCATCAACTAAC
>NW_012101264.1:0-741 GCF_000951045.1 Mandrillus leucophaeus | reverse complement strand
ATATAGACCAATGGAACAGAACAGAGTCCTCAGAAATAATACCACACATCTACAGCTGTCTGATCTTTGACAAACCTAATAAAAACAAGAAATGGGGAAAGGATTCCCTATTTAATAAATGGTGCTGGGAAAATTGGCTAGCCTTAAGTTGAAAGCTGAAAATGGATCCTTTCCTTACTCCTTATAGGAAAATTAATTCAAGATGGATTACAGACTTAAATGTTAGACTTAATACCATAAAAACCCTGGAAGAAAACCTAGGTAATACCATTCAGGACATAGGCATGGGCAAGGACTTCATGTCTAAAACACCAAAAGCAATGGCAGCAAAAGCCAAAATTGACAAATGGGATCTAATTAAACTAAAGAGCTTCTGCACAGCAAAAGAAACTACTTTCAGAGTGAACAGGCAACCTACAGAATGGGAGAAAATTTTTGCAATCTACTCATCTGACAAAGGGCTAATATCCAGAACCTACAAAGAACTCAAACAAATTTACAAGAAAAAACTAAACTACCCCATTAAAAAGTGAGCAAAGTATATGAACAGACACTTCTCAAAAGAAGACATGCATACAGCCAACAAACACATGAAAAAATGCTCATCATCACTGGCCATCAGAGAAATGCAAATCAAAACCACAACGAGATACCATCTCACACCAGTTAAAATGGCAATCATTAAAAAGTCAGGAAACAACAGGTGCTGGAGAGGATGTGGAGAAATAGGAACACTTTTAC
>NW_012101263.1:370509-387589 GCF_000951045.1 Mandrillus leucophaeus | reverse complement strand
TTTCTCGTGTCTCTTGTCCCCCAAATTCCCACTCCCTCCTCCAGGGCCTGCTTCGACGATCCCGCGGGCTGGGATAACTCAGAACCTCCGAATGAGAGCTCACCTGTCAAGAAGACAATGACACAAGTAATTCATGAGGTATCTGCTCCCATGATCCAAACACCTTGCACCTGTCCCCACCTCCAATATTGGGGTTTATATTTCAATATGAGGTTTGGACAAAGACTAATATCTAAACTATATCATTCCACCCTGTCCCCCTAAATCTCATGTCCTTCTCACATTGCAAAATATAACCGTGCCTTCCAAAGAGTCCCACAAAATCTTAATTCATTCCAACATCAATTCAAAGGTTCAAAGTCTCATCTGAGACAAGGCAAGACTTTTTTACCTATAAGCCTACAACATTAAAAACAAGTTATTAATTTCCAAGATATGGAGGTATATGTATTGGGTAAACATTGCCATTTCAAATGAGAGAAATTGGCCAGAAGGAAGGGGCTATAAATCTCAGGCAAGTCTGAATCCCAGTAGGGCAGTCACTACATCTTAAAGCTTAAAAGTAACCTCCTTTGACTACATATTCTGCATACAGGGTATGCTTGTCCTAGGGGTGGGCACCCAAGGCCTAAGTCAGCTCTCCTCCTGTGGTTTCACAGGGTGAAGGCTACACAGCTGCTCTAACAGTTTGTTGCTAAGCACCTAAGACTCTTCTAGGTGCACAGTGCAAGCTGCATGTGGATCTACTATTCTCGAGTCTGAAAGATAACTGTCACTCTTTTCATTGCTCCACTAGCTGGTCCCCAGTGGGGACTCCTTGTGGGATCTCCAGCCTCACGTTTGCCCTCACATTGCTATAGTAGACGTTTCCTATGAAGGATCTACACTTGCAGCAGGCTTGTCCCTGGACATTCAGGCTTTTCCATACATCCTGTAAAATCTAGGGAGAGACAGCCAAGGACACACATTGCTCTTGCACTCCAGCACCTTAAGGCCATCTAGGCTTATGGTTTGAATTTTCCAAAGTGACAGCTCAAGATGTACCTGGGCCTCTTTGATCCCCAGTTGTAGTTGAAATACTCCGGATGCAGGGAGCCGTCTTGTGAGGCTGCCAAGGTCAGTAGAGCCGTGGGTCTGGCCTACAAAACCATTCTTCCCTCCTTGACCTCTGGGCCTGTGAAGGCAGACACTGCTGCAAAAGTCTTTAAAATGCTTTTGAGGTCTTTTTCAAATTGTCTTGATATTAGCATTTGCCTCCTTTTTAGTTATGAAAATCTCTCTAGCAAATTGTTGCTCCATAGTCTACTTTAATTTCTTTCCCAGAAAAAGCTTTTTTGGCCAGGTAGAGTGACTCATGACTGTAATCCCAGCACTTTGGGAGGCTGAGGCAGGCAGATCACAAGGTCAAGAGATTGAGACCATCCTGGCCAACATGGTGAAACCCCGTCTCTATTGAAAATACAAAAATTAGTGGGGTATGGTGTCATGTGCCTGTAGTCCCAGCTAGGTGGGAGGCTGAGGCAGGAGAATCATTTGAATCTGGGAGACGGAGGTTGCAATGAGCTGACATTGTGCCACTGTACTCCAAACTGGTGACAGAGTTAGACTCCATCTCAAAAAAAAAAAAAAAAAAAAAAAAAAAAAAAAAAAAAAAAAAAAAAAAAAAAAAAAAAAAAAAAAAAAAAAAAAAAAAAAAAAAAAAAAAAAAAAAGAAAGAAAGAAAGAAAGAAAAAAGAAAAGAAAAGAAAAAAAATTAAAAATAACAAAAAAGTTTCTTTTTTTGTCACATGGCTAGGCTGCACATTTTCCATATTTTCATGCTGTCCTTCCCTTTTCAATGTAAACTCGAGCCATTTCTTTGCTCCTGAATTTGAGCATAGGCTGTTAGAAGCAGCAAGAGCACATTTTGAATGCTTTGCTGCTTAGAACTATCTTCCTTCAGACACCCTAAATTGTCATTCTAAAGTTCAAACTTTCACTCATCCCTGGGGCATGAACACAATTCGGCCAAGCTCTTTGCTAAAGCATTACATGTGTGACCTCTGCTCCAGTTCCCAATAGGCTCCTTATTTCCATCTGAGACCTTTTCAGCATGGGCTTCACTGCCCTTAGCACAATCAGTATTTCTGTCACAACCATTTAACCAACCTCTAGGAAGTTCCAAACTTTCTCTCATTTTTCTGTCTTCTTTTAAGCCTTCCAAATTATTTGGACATCTGCCTGTTACCCAGTTGCAAAATTGTTTCCACATTTTTCAAGTATCTTTTCAGCAATGCCTCACCTATTAGTACCTATTTTCTGTGTTAGGTTGTTCTTACATTGCTATAACAAAATACCTGAGATTGGGTTATTTTTAAGAAAAGAGATTTAATTCACTCATAGTTCTGCAGGCTGTACATGAAGCATAGTGCTGGCATCTGCTCGGCTTCTAGGGGTGCCTCAGGGACCTTACAATCAGGATAGAAATAGAAGGGGGTGCCGACATACACCATGCAGAAAGCAGGAGCAAGAGAAAGACAAGGGAGAGTCCATACACATTTAAATGACCAAATCTCATGTGAACTCAGAGCAAGAGCACGATTATTACCAAGAGGATAACTCAAGCCATTATGACAGATATGTCCCCATGATCCAAACACCACCCCACATCCAACACTGGAGATTACATTTCAACATGAGATTTTAGTAGGGACAAATATTCAAACTATGTCACTAACATAAATAAATGATAAATGCTTGAAGTGATGGATATCAAAATTATCTTGATTAATCATTATGCATTATATGGTTTTATCAAAATATCACATGTATACAGTAAATATATCCTGGTGTATATTCATAATGAGAGTTAAAAATTAAAATAAATAAATCAAATTTGTATTTTTTTATATTAATGAGTTAATTAGACGTGTTTTTATTAATTTCTAAACAAATGGGTAATTTTTTTCTACTTAACTTCTAATTTAATAGCTTCTTGGTTCTAGAACAACATCTGTGTAAACCTTTAGGCAAGGTGTCAGAATACGAAACTATTGTACAAAAATCAGTAGCATTTTTATACATCAATAAGTATCAGGCTGAGAGTCTAATTACGAACATAATCCCTTTTATGACAGCCACAAAAAATAGAATACCCAGGAATACAGCTAAACAAGGAGGTGAAAATCTCTCCTAGAAGAACAAAATATTCCTGAAAGAAGTCAGAGGTGATATAAATAGATGGAAAAACATCCCATACTCATGAATTGAAAGAATCAATATCATTTTTTCTTTACTAATGTAGCTTGTGCTTGTTTTGCTTTTGTTCCTTTTTTGTTTGAATAAACAAATAGCTCTACAATGTGTCAAATAAATTACCAATACATTATTTTACGGTTATTAATTTTTCTGTTCTATTAAAAAGTTCAATCAATGTCATGAATATATTCTTATCTTTCAGAGGCTTTTGCATTTTACCTATAATATACACACTTATAATCTATTTGACTTCATTTTTGTGTATGGTGTGAGATAAGCATCAAATTACGTATTTTTTTATAGTGATACACAATTGACTTTGAAATATTTATTGAAAATACAGTCCCTTTTTATTCTCTATGCATCCAATTAGCATAAAGCATACGTTTATATATTTATGGATGATTTCTGAACTTTCAGTATAATTACTTTGATCTATCTCAATCTGTAAGCAAATACTAAACTATCATATTTACTACAATTTTATAATGTCTCAGTATTCAGTAATGTAATCCTTCAGCTTTATTTTTTTAATTTGCTTTGTTGATTCTTTCCGTTATTTGTGCACTAGTGTAAATGTTGTGATTAAAAGAGCTACCATGTATTTTGTATTTATTGAGATAACCAGTTAACATGGTTTAACTTTTAAAGCCTTCACCAAAATTTTTTGAGGAAAGATTCTGTGTGTGACTGAATGTATACATAACTAGCTTGGAAGAATTTAAAAGACTAAGTCTGGAGTCAAATCTAATTTGTGAGCTAGGTATTATAAAAGCCATAGTAAATAGACATATCCTCTACATGATTGTTATATGCCATAAATTATATAATAAATCTCTTTTAAAATTCCTATCTCCTATATTTTAGAATGCTTTATTCATTAGTAACATTCCCAGATTTGAATCTTATTAAATATAGGCCATGAATGCATCCCAACTAGCTCACTATAATAGTTTTCCTTTGTTACAGATCAGAGACATTAACTTCCAAGTCTCAGTAAAGTGAATTCATGTTACCAAATCTGTCCAAATGGACATTTGTGTTTTATCTTCCTTGCTTTAATTGATGTTCTTAGCATTTACATGATCCTTAGTTATTACCAAGAAAAATTGATAAGTACTTGTACTTCTATGGTATATAGTCTTTCTTCCAGAGTAGAACTTTTCTGTGCTATGCAGTTTTTCCATGCAATGCAGTGTTGACATCTATGTCTCAACAGGGGTTTAGATGGAACTAGATGCAACATGGAACTATGACAGTGATGGCTAAGGGCACACATCCTCAGCTTAGGAGGCATGTTCCAAAAGTTCATAGAAAACTAGCGGAAAAAAAAAAAAAATGGCTATCTGAAATTAGAAGGGAGTTGATTGTTCTAACAAGGGAAGTTTAGGAAGAGTTCCTAATCTATACTGTTTTGATTTTTAGTATGTGGTGTTGTGTGTGTGTGTGTGTGTGTGTGTGTGTGTGTGTGTGTCTGATAGTCAGGGACAGATTGTTTAATGGGAAAGAATTCCTCCTATCCCTGTAAATATACTAATTTGCAATGAGACTTTTCTAAATCTTTACAGGCTTTCTGAATGTTGTGAGCAATAGACTATAGTGGAAGTGATGTTGCATGAATTCAGAGTCCTAGACCTTACCGCTTTCCCCTGCAATCTCAAAAATTCTGCTCTGTTCCACCTTGTAAAGTAGGTCAGGAAGAATGTATATAATGAAAAAGGGGTTCATCTTTCCAAATGCCCTACCTAAGCCTAACTCCATGTTTACTTTATCCTGATTGCAATTGCATACATGAAAACAGGAAGACCACCAGAAAAATGACACAACTGACAATCAATTAAATCAATTATTTTTTAAAATTAATAAATCATTGCTGCTTTGAAGATTTTCGTAGATAATTGAAAGTGGGGTTCAAATATCTCAGACTTACCTATATCCTAAATATTTGTATTCTATGTCTCAAGATCTCATATTATTTTCAATCAGTAAACTTACCTCCCCATAAGAGATCTGACAGGTACATGTAAATTGTAGTTTATCAAACTAAGAAAATAAATTAGGATAGTGAAGATTACTCACTAAGACGAGCCAGTATGCACTGCTCTCACAGAGAGAAGATAGAGCAACAAGTAAATACTAGATCTTCAAGTGGAACAGCCAGGTAGATACAACAGGTTTAATCAGAGAAACAGCTGGAACCGTGAAGAATGGAGAGGAGCGAGACAAGATTAATTCCCACCCAGGAGTGACACAGAGCCACGGGAGGCCACCTCATCACATGAAAAGGTGAGTGAGTCAGAGTCCCTGTGGACCCACGCCTCTGATATGGACCATTGCAACCCTGGGCTCAGGAGATCCCCTTGTGAGTCGACATCACAGCAGCATCCAGACTGACCCAGAGAGCTACGTGGATTCTGGGCCGAGCTGCCGCTCTGGCATACGTAGAATCCCAGGAGCCTTGGACCCCCAGACATCCTGGCATTAGCAGCTGCAGCTCCAGCAACGAGAGAAGTCACACTCCCTTACATGCACCCAAGAAAGAAACCAAATACAAGGGACTGGGTAGCAAGAGACTGAAGATCCGGCTTCCACTGCATCTCGGAGGATAAGGCCCACTGACATAGGACTCCAGCTATTCCCTGACTGGACTCTTGGGCCAGTAGCAGTTCTGCATTCCCGTGGGAGTAATTTCAGAGAGAGAAGAAGAGAAGAAGGCTGCATTTTTTTTTTCCCGGGGGGCAGGGGCGGGGGACTGACAGAGTTTCACCGCTCTTTCACCCAGGTGGAATCCAGACACCTCTGATCTTGGCTAACTTCGACCTCTGCCACCCGGGTTCAAGCGATTCTCCTGCCTCAGTCTCTCAAGTAGCTGAGATTACAGATGTGCACCATCAAACCTGGCAATTTTTTTTTTTTTTTTTTTTTGTATTTTTGGTAGAGACGGGGTTTCGCCATGTTGGCTAGGTTGCTCTCCAACTCCTGACCTCAAGTGATCCGCCTGCCTCGGCTTCCCAAAGTGCTGAGATTACAGGCATAATCCACCACTCCCTACCGGGCTGCCATTTTTGCTTTCCCACAGTCCTGGCCACTGCTGCCCTCAAGCTCTGGAGGGTGTGCAGTTATTAGAAACTGATGCAGATCCCTAGCACAGTGCAGCCACCCCATGGAAAGTGGCCAGATTGTTTTCCATGCAGGTCTGAATTCCTGCTTCTCTTCAATGGGAGAACCTCCTGATTAGGGACTCCTATATAACAAACCTGTATATGTACCCCTTAACCTAAAATAAAAGTTTAAAGAAAATAAAATAAATTAAGGGAAAAGAAAAATCATTTTAGAATTGAATCCTTGATAGGTAGAGTAAAAATATCTATAGAGTTGAAAATAATATTTAAAGAATAAATTATAATTCCCAAAAGTACAAAAATTAGAAAAGATAAAGCATAACAGAAATGATCTATATATGAGAATACAAGCCCTAGTGTACCTATAGGTAGATTTTTTTGTAAAAGCAAAACAAAAGAATAGATGAGAATGGTTTTTAAAAATATAAATCAAGCAAACTATCTTTCAATAAATATATATGCATACTCACAAACTGAATCTCCATATTCAAAATATACTCAGGAGATCTGATGGTAAGTCATCATTTCTGAGAAATGTTCTAGTAATTTAATATGAAAAAAATATATTGAAGAATTTCAAAGAAATTCTAAGTATATTCTGAAAGAAAGAAAATTATATTAGGATTAGATTTCTTGGCAAAATCATGTAAAACAACATAACAGTGAAGTTATATTTTAAAGCATCTCAATAAAAAGTGATCCAAATAATCCTCTTGAAAGAGTTTTAAATATTCAATAACTGGAAGACAGCTATTGTCTTAGGCCTTTTCAAATGACTATACTAGAAGATGTGCTTCAAGCAATCCATTAATGGCTGAGAAAACTGACAACATATATGATAGTAAGGATGATTATATTTAATTATTTTAAAGAAAATTACAAAACCAGATAAGCCTGTAGGATAAAAACATGGAGATATCATATTTTTACACATTAGAAATGTGATGACTAAAAAGAGGAAGAGGAAAAACAAACAACATGGAAAGTAGAATAAACACAAATCATTTTGCATAGTTAATAAGAATAAAGTCACATTATATCATAAAAATTAAATATTAGAAATGTAAGTAAAATAAAAATGCACTATAAACATTATAAAAGATATTAGTATAATGTCAGTCATTAGCACGAATATTGAACTGTCAGAACCAAAAACACCATGAGAATCTAAAGATTAAAAGACAGGCAACTTTGAGCAGAAATAGTAAAAATAGCATAATATGCATTTTAATAATAACAATATGCAAAAATTGTAACAAATCTTTACTTCTATCTCTAAGTGTGAATGGTCTTAGCTCACTTATTAAAGAATCTTATAGTTTTTCAAGGTATTTATTTGAAAAAATTTCAAACACACAAACCACTTGCAAAACTAATAAAATGAACATCCATATGTGCTCCACTCATATTTACAAATGTTTGCCAATGAGAAACATTTCAAACTGGCTCCTGTATGCTAGAAACATCTCCTCATTTCTTAAACACTTTTATAGCAGAGAAAGTTAGTTTATGTATTACTTATACTTCCCTTGTACCAGTCTAGAAAATGCCATTACCCAAATGATCCTTGGTGCCTTCCCATGGAAAATAGTATTTAGAAATCAAGATCTAGATCCTAGGTGTTGTTTGTTTGGTTGGTTGGTTGGTTGCTTGCTTTTTACAGCTATTAGGATATAGATTATATTACATTATTATATAATATATATTATTATATAATAACATCACATTGTGTTATTTTGAATTAATAATGATATATCTTATTCCAATTCAAAACTATAAAGTTCTTTTAATCTTTTTTCATTTAATATTTGTATCTTGTTTCTCCTATCTGGAAACATCTAATTCTTCTAGACATCAGTATGTTGCTTATTTGTCAATCATATAATAGGCAGAAAATAGTTTCAGAATTGTGACACTAACAAAAGCAGTCTTACTGACTAAAGTGCAAAATATCTTTGTAGTTTTGTTTTATCTTCACAATATATTCCATTAAAGATATACAATGAAAATACCACGTTAAAAATTCTTTAATTGATTCTTTTCTAAAATTATGTGATTATGCTAGAATTTTATGTAAAATCGTATTCAATTTTTTGTTTGTATTCAGTATGCAATTTCCGTTTTTTTCTTGCCATCCTTGTTGATTGATTTGCTTGAACATATAAACCATAATATGGTTTTGAAAGTCAAAACTGTATGAACAGTTATACAGGACTTAGAGTATCATCTTTCTTCTTATCTTCCCCAACTGAGTTCCAACTAAATCGTGTAGGTAAATATATTCATTCTTTTATCATCATTTCTATTATACATACACAAGCAAATGCATGCATTTTTCACCACTGTACACCTTAATTTTATTTTTTTTTACATAAAAAGGACTTACTTTAGACAATGTTTCCCAGTATCTTTTTGACTTAAAATGTAGAATCTAGCCTTACTGCCACACCAACCCATGTCTCAGTGCTGTGTCTGCAATAGAGTGAGTACTGTGCTCTGGGCTGCAATCTCAGGGATATAGCCTCACAGACAAGTTAAGCCCCAAGAATTGGTAGCCTCAGTGGAGAGTGCCCACAGTCACCTCAGCTCCTCTCTTGAGTGTTTTCCATCACCTTGTTTAGAGACTATCCCAGCTCTAGAGACACTTCTCTGTTCTTCCTTTTCAGGCTTATAGAACCGACAGATATAGCGACTAAGGGCTAGACTATAGCAGTGACTAGTTGAGAGTCATTTATCAAGGGACATCAACTTAAAAGATAAGCAAACAAAGAAAAACTTTAGACAGTCTTCTCCCCTCAAAACACGTAAAATAGAAAATTGATAAGAGCTAAATCTATTCTGGGATCCAACAAATGACACCAGACAGTCTATGTGTCTATTTGAGCAAATTCCTAATTGAATAACGAAGATGTTAAGGACAACTAGAAACTGGAGAAGCTTCAGAATCTTTCTCATTAGAGCAGAGTGATAATAGCAAGATGGCACAATAGGAGGTTCCTAGCTTTAGTCCTCCTCACAAGGAGTTTACGTAGCAACTACTCACAGACAAAAAATGTCTTTGTGAAAATCCCAGAAACTGGGGATAAAGATGAAGCACCCTCTAGGACCACAAAACCTAAGAAAAGCCACATAAGAGGGCTCATAGGAGCATATCTATTTTGATGGCATTGCCTCTTCCTCAGGCAGGCAGAGCACCACACTGAGAGGGTTCCTGTAGGCCCACATTTCCTCCAGTAGAACAAAGAGAGCCCAAGGCATATATTCAGCTTCTTCAGCATTCTAACGAACTTCCTGGGAGGCCTACTTCTGTGTTGCCTTACAAAGAAGTCTGTGAAATCAGTAGGACTAGACTACCTTGTGTCAGCTAGAAACAAAAAACAGGGACAAGGCTTACAACAGCCAGCACTGGATCTTGGTAATGGCACTACATTCTTGCTAGAAGCATTGTATAAATAGTGAGAAAAGTCAGTTGCTTCAACCACCCACACAGCTGAGCTGTGGCATCATCATATCAGGAATCACACTCAACAGTTCTGACCAGCTTGGGTTGGTAGCCAGCACCCTGGCCCAACTTTAGAGTGCAGACTTGACCCAGGCTGTGAGCTAAGCCAGTAACCCCACTACTTTCAAAGCATAGGTTCTAGTCACTCTTGACCAAGGAGTTCAAACAGAAACCCCATTAAACATTGGAGCATAGTCTACAGCTCTGCCCAGACAGAGAATCAAGCTTATAATCGTGACCTACTGTGGGGCCCACCCTGGGCCCACACAATCAGAGGACCCAGCTAATTATCTGGATTGCCTGTGGAGCCCAGTCTATAGAAAAAATAAGCGGTGGAGCCCAGCCCACAACCCCACCCATTTGCTGAGCACAATCTGTGACTATGCCTCAGCAGGAAGTCCAGCTACTGACCTCAACCAATCACAGAGTATAAGCTGGAGCCACACCAGGTCGGCTATCCTGCAGACCACAGAGAATAGCCTTCAGCTTTGCATGATCATGCAGCCCAGCTAGCAACCGCACCCAACTGTGGAGCACAGACTTCACCCCACTTCAGCAGTAATCCCAGATGGAAACTCCACCAGAACATGAAATATAGTCAATTATCCCATCTAAGTGTGGAATGAAGCCAGTGACCCCTACCAACTACAGCCCTGTTAAAACATGAGATCTAGCTAGCAGCACCATCTAGCCAGAGAGTACAGCCTGGGATTGCACCAGACCAGGGGCTATTGCAGGGCCCAACTTGTGGCCGACCCAACTGTTGAGTCCAATCAGCAGCAACATCTGACTTGAGAGCACAGGGTGCTGTCCTGATCAACTAGAAGCAATCATGAAACAAAGCAAGAAGATTTTCCCTAATATTTAGCTCAGTCAGTGAAACTATCTGACCTTGGATTGTATGCAACAGCCCTGCCCAACTACAGAACCTGAAAGAGAGCCCTGCCTATTTATACACATTAACACCTGGCACCTTCAGAACCCCAGGATGAACTTATTGATAAAATTATTTTTCTACTAAAATAAATTGATTAAGTCCAGAAGAGATGGCTGCCTCCTCAAATGGGAGGACAACAGTGCAAGAATACAAGGACCATGAAGAATCAGAAAAATAAGACACTACAAAAGGAAACAAAGAATAATGGACCCTAAACAAATGAAGATTTATTAACTGACTGACAGAGAATTTGGAATAAACCTCTAAAAGAAGTTCAGTAAACTACAAGAAAACATGGATAGACATGCATAAAATTGTGACAACAATACATTTAAAAATGAGAAATTACACAGAGACAGACACCATTGAAAAGCCAGGTGATGAATAATATAGTGACTGAATTAAGAATTTTACTAGATGGCTAACCATATGCAGAAGAGACTGAAGTTGGACCCCTTCCTTACATTATATACAAAAGTCAACTCAAAATAGATTAAAGACTTAAATGTAAAACCCAAAACTATAAACACCCTGGAAGGCAATCAAGGCAATACCATCCTGGACATAGGATAAGGCAAAGATTTTATGACAAAGACATGAAAAGCTATTGCAACAAATGCAAAAATTGACAAGTGGGATCTAATTCAATTTAGGAGCTTCTACACAGCACAAGAAGCTATCAACAGAGTAAACAGACAACCTACAGAATGGGAGAAAATATTTGCAAACTATGCATCCGACAAAGGTCCAATATCCAGCATCTATAAGGAACTTAAGCAAATTTATAAGAGAAAAACAACCACATCAAAAAGTGGGCAAAGGACATAAACACTTTTCAAAAAAAGACATACATACAGCCAGCCACATATGAAGAAAATCTCAATGTCACTGATCATTAGAAAAATGTAAATCAAAACCAAAATGAGATACCATCTCACAGCAGTCAGAACGGCTATCACTAAAAAATAAAATAAAAAAATAATAATAATAACAGATGTAGGCTAGTTTGTGGAGAAAAAGAGGAACTTATATACTGTTGTTGGGAGTGTAAATTATTTTAACCAGTATGGCAAGTCCTCAAAGAGCTAGCAGCAGATCTACCATTTGACCCATCAATCTTATGACTGGGTATAGACTCAGAGAAATATAAATCATTCCACCATAAGGACATATGCACACAAATGTTCATTGGAGCACTATTCACAATAGAAAAGACATGGAATCAACCTAAATGCCCATTAATGATAGATTAGATAAAGAAAATGTGGTACATACACACCATGGAATACTATGTGGCACAAAAAAGAATGAAATCATGGCTTTTGTGGGAACATGGATGAAACCGGAGGCTATGATCCTTAGCAAGTTAACACAGGAGCAGAAAATCAAATACCCATGTTCTTATAAGTGGGAGATAAATGATAAATGGTAAGAACTTATGAAAACAAATAATAAAATAAAATAACAGACACTAGGGTGGAGAACGGGAGGAGGGAGATCAGAAAAGATAACTACTGGGTATTGGGCTTAATTTCTAGGTGATGAAACAATCTGTATAACAAACACTTGTGACTTTAGTTTACCTATGTAACAAACCTTTGTGTGTGCCCATGAACCTGAAATGAAAGTTAAAAATTAAAAAAAAAAAAAATCAGCAGAGGTTTGCAACAATATACTTGATCCAGCAGAAGAAATAATTGATGAACTCAAAGACAGGTCATTTGAAATTATCCAGTAAGAAGAATAGAAAAGAGTCAAAAAGAATAAAGTATGAAGGGCTTATGAAACACCATAAAGTAAAACAATATTCACATTATGAAAACCTCAGAAAGAGAAGGAAAGTCCATTTAAAGAAATAATTTTTTTTTAATTTGAAGAGAGAAAAATATATGTTAAGCCCAAAAATGTCTACCCTCAGATGCATTATATTTAAATTGTCAAAATTCAAAGACAAAGGAGAATCACTAAAAGTATCAAAAGAAAAAGTGATGTGTCACATAAAAGAAATTTCATTATAAGCAGACTTTTTATCAGAAACGTTTCAGGCCAGGAGAGAGTAAGATAATATATCCAATTTTTTTTTAAGAAAGCAAAACTACCACCTAAAAATACTATACCCAGCAAAATTCATCTGTGGAATTAAGATGAGATAAAGACTATCCCAAACAAACCAAAGCTAACAGAGCTTGTCACTACTAGACATAACTTAAAAGAAACTCTAAAAGAAATTCTTGAAGTGCAAATGAATGAATGCTAATTAACAGCATAAGAATATATGAATGTATAAAAACTTACAAATGAAAGTAAATATATAGTCAAAGTCAGTATTCTATAATACTGTAATGGTACTACATAAATCGCTTTCAACTTTGGTTTAAAACTAAACAATAAACATATTAAAAATAATTATAATGATAATAATTCACTGAATGCACAATTAAAAAGATGCAAATTGTAACAACAATGACATAAAATATTGTGGAAGGGAAGAAGTAAACGGTATGAAGTTTCTGTAGGCATTCAAGTTAAGTTGTCATCATTCTAAAATAGATTGTTATTACTATGATATATTTTATGTAAATAAGCCTTATAGTAAACACAAAGTAAAAACCTTTAGTAGATACAGAAAAGATTAAGAAAACAGAATCAAAGCGTATCACCACAAAGGGTTATCAATTCACAAAGGAAGAAGGCAATAGAGGAAGAAAGAAGCAAAGGAACTACAAAATAATTTAAAAAAAAAGGCAAATATTGTTATTACCTATCCAGAATTACCTTGTATAAATAGTATAACTTCTCCAATCAAAAGACATAAAGTGGCTGAAACAATTAAAAAGCCAATATCTAATGATTTATTGTCTACAAGAGACTCATTTTAGCATAAGGACACACATAGGATGAAAGTAAAGGGCTGGGAAAAGATATTTCATGCAACTGTTAACCAAAAGGGAGCCAGAATGATATACTTATATCAGACAATATAGGCTATAAAACAAAGCAGTCCCAAGAGACAAAGAAGGTCATTATATAATGAAAAAGGGGTCAATTCATCAAAAAGATATAGTGATTATAAATATTTACACACCAAAATTTGGAGCACCTAAATGTTAAAAGTAAATACCAACAAAACTGAAAGAAGAAATATACTGCAATACAATAATAATAGGGAGCATCAAAATTCCATCTCAACAACAGAAATACCATCCGCATAGAAATAACTATATAAATGGCCACTTTGAACAACACTACAGACTGAATGGACCTGACAGAAGTACGGAACAGTCATGAAACATTAGCAAAGTACTCATTCCTTTTAAACACCACAATGGTATAGAACTAAAAATAAATAACCAGGATAAATTGAGAAATTCACAAATGTGTGGCAACTAAACAACACACTCATGAAAAAACCTGGGTCAAAAAGTAATCAAAAAGAAAGTTAAAAAAATAAAATTCATTGAAAATGGAAACACTGCATACAAAACATTAAGAAAAATGAAATGTCTCAAATAAACAATCTTGCTTTATACCCCTAAGATCTTGAAAAATAACAAACTAAGCTCAAAGTCAGCAGAAAGAAAGGAAAATAAATATCACAACAGAAATCAATGAAAAAGAGGCTAGAGAACAACAAAAACAATTAATGAAACTAAGAGATTTTTTAGAGATAAACAAAATTAACAAATCTTTAAACAAACTATGAAAAATACATAGAGAAATCTCAATTAAATGCAGTTATAAATGAAAAGTGATATACTACAACTTGCAAGACAGAAATTAAAAGGCTACTAATAGTAGCACTTACAAATGAATGAATTGAATAGCCTAGAAGAAATGGATATACTCTCAGAAACACACGACCTACCAAGACTGATGCATGAAGAAATAAAAAATCTGAACAGATCAATAAGGAGTAAAAAGAGTTAATCAATAATCAAAAAATTTCAAGCAAAAGAAGGCCCGGGACCAGATGACCTCGCTAGTGAATTCTACCAAACACTTATGGAAAAATTAACATCAATTCTCAACTCCTTCCAAGAAATAGAAGAGGAAGTAACATTCCAGCCTATTTAACAAAGATGGAATTACCCTAATATCAAAGCTAGACTAGGACTCTTAAAAAAATGAGCCAATGATGAAGACACTTGCAAAAATATTCAACAAAATACTAGCAAACCAAATTGAATATCACATTAAAGGAATTAATCATAATCAATTGTGATTTATTCTTAAAATACAAGGGTGATTCAACATATGCAATTCAATAAATGTGATACATCTTAACAGAAAGTGGATCAAAATTATATGATCATTTCAATAGACACACAAAAATATTTGACAGAATTCAACATGTTTTCATAATAATAACTCAAAGCTTTGATATAGAAAGAATGTACCTCAACATAAGAAAGGCGGAGTAATACCTCACTTAATGAAGGGATTATGTTGTGAGAAATACATTATTAGGCAATTTTGTCATTGTGTGATCACCATGGAGTACACTTTAACAAACCGATGTGGCATAGCCTAGTACACACCTAGGCTTATTTCTCCAAGGCTACAAAACTATACAACATGGTACTATATTGAATACTGAATAGGAAATTGTACCATGATGATAATTATTTGTCTCTCTAAACATATCTAAGTGTAGAAAAGGTACAGCAAGTATATGGTAATATAATTTTATGATACTATCATTGTATATGCATTTCATCCTTGACCAAAGAGTCATTAAGAGGCACACGACTGTATTGTATTCCACTTTATTATCTTTTGTCTCTGATAGCTTCTTCTCAAATTTTTTCCGTTTTTGTTTTATTTAATGATACCTATCACTGTTTCTTTTTAACACATCTTATTTTTAAATTTAAAAATTTATATTTATTTGGCAAATTATAATTGTACATATTTATGGGATTCAATGGGATATTATAATACATATATAAGTTGTAGAATGATCGCAACAGATTAACATACCCATCACCTCACATACTTATGAATACTTTGTAGTGAAAACATTTGCAATCTATGATTTTAGCAATTTTAAAGTAAATGATATGTTATTAATTATAGTTATCATACTTTGCAAAATATCACTGGAACTTATTTCTCTTGTCTAACTAAACTATATGCTTTAAGTAGCATCTCACCTGTCCCCATGCACCCCCACCACCTGCCTCTGTTAATCACTTTTTTATTCTACTTCTATGATGTCGATGTTTTTATATTTCGTATATGAGTGAGATCATATGGTAGTTGTCTCTCTGTGTCTGTCTTTGGCTTCTTTCACTTAGCCTAATATCTTCTTGATTTATCCATGTTGCACAAGTAATAGAATCCCCTTCTTTTTAGGCTGTATAGTACTCCATTGTGTGTATACACCATGTTTTCCTTATCCACTCATTTCTTGATGGACATTTTAGGTTGTTTCCATATTTTGGCTGTTGTACATAATGCTGTAATAAACAGGAGACTGCATATATCCCTTCAACATATTAATTTCGATTATTTTGGATATATACCTAGAAGTAGGATTGCTGGATCATATGGTACTTGTATTTTTAGTTTTGGAAAGAACCTCCAAACTGTTTCCAAAATGAGCATATTAATTTACTTCACACCAACAATGTACATGAATTTTGTTCTCTCTCTATCCTCACAAAAATTTATCTTTTGTCTTTTTGATGGTAGTCATTCAGACAAATGTGAAATAATTTCTCATTATGGTTTTAATTTGCACGTTCCTAATGATTAGTGAGATTTAGCATTATGAATACATCTGTTGGCCATTTGTATGTCTTCTTTTGAGGAATACCTATACATGTCTTTTGATTATTTTTATTTGTATAAATTTAAGGTATACAAGTGCAGTTTTGTTACAGGAATATATAGTGCTTAGTGATAAAGTCTGGCCTTTTAGTGCAACTGTCACCAAAATAATTTACATTTTATCTATTAAGTAATTTCTTATTCTTTGCTCCTTGTCCATCCTTCTATCCTCCCACTCTTCTGAGTCTCCAATGTCTATTATTCCTCATTCTATATCCATGTATACATTCTCTCTCTCTCTCTCTCTCTCTCACTTTTTTTAGATGGAGTGTTGCTCGTCTGAGCCTCCCGAGTAGCTGGGATTACTGACACACGCCTCCACACGGGCTAATATATATATTTTTTAATTTATTTATTATTATTATACTTTAAGTTGTAGGGTACATGTGCATAACGTGCAGGTTTGTTACATATGTATACTTGTGCCATGTTGCTGTGCTGCACCCATCA
>NW_012101263.1:360821-370144 GCF_000951045.1 Mandrillus leucophaeus | reverse complement strand
TCCCAGCACCTGTTGTTTCCTGACTTTTTAATGATCGCCATTCTAACTGGTGTGAGATGGTATCTCATTGTGGTTTTGATTTGCATTTCTCATATTTTGTATTTTAGAAGAGTCAGTGTTTCACCGTGTTGCCCAGGCTGGTCTCGAATTGTTGAGCTTAGGCCATTCACCTGCCTCAGCCCCCCCAAAATGATGGGATAACAGGCGCTAGCCACCGCGCCTGGCCCACTCTCTCTTATGAGTGAGAGCTTGAGGTATTTGACTTTCTGGTTTTGAGTTGCTTCATGTAAGATAATGGTCTCCAGTTTCATCCATGTTGCTGCAAAAGACATGATTTCATTCTTTTTATGACCGAATAATATTCTATTGTATATGTATTTTTTCTTTATCCAATCATCCATTGGTGGACACATTTTCTTTATCCAGTCTCCTATTAATGGACACTTTGGTTGATTCTATATCTTTGCTATTATGATTAGTGCTGCAATAAACATAGGAACGGATTATTTTGATATAATAATCCATTGTCCTTACCCAGCAGTGGGATTTCTGGATCTTGTTATTGAGTTGTTTATTTGTATACTTTTGATATTAGCCCTTTATCAAATGTATGGTTTGCAAATATTTCCTCACAGTATGTGAGTTGTCTTTTCATTCTTTTGTTTTCTTTGCTGTGCAGAAGTTTTTGGTTTGATGCAATCCAATTTGTCTATTTTTATTTCTGTTGCCTGAGCTTTCCAGAATATATCTAAGAAATTATTGCCCAGACTAAAGTCGTGGAGCCTTTTTTACATGTTTTTTCTAGTACAATTACAGTTTCAGGTCTTACATTTGTTTAATGGGTTTAGAGTTTAATCATATTTAGAAAATGTTTTTCTTAATGCTATCTTTAGTAATTGTATAATTTTATTTTTTACGTGTAGATTTCTAATATATTTGGAATTTTGGTATATAGTGTAATGTATGGATTTAATGTTTTTCCAATTGGATATACTAAATAGATATAATTAGATATATGAATGGTTTTTCTAAAATTATATCTTAGAGTCAATTTTTGTCTCTATAATTTAGAATACCATCTTATCAGATGCAAAACTTTCATCTGTAACATAATGTACATGTAAGTTTATTTGTTTTATGCTATTGATTTCTCTTTTTCCTCAATAGCTGTCATCGATATTGCAAAGTGTCAGGTCTCAATACAGATATACTTTGTACTTTTATATGTTGAAGTGATGCAAAGCTTGGCTAATACATTTCAGCATGAACTTGTGAATATATTTGAAGTTACTCACCAACATTTTTTGGACTACTCATGGGTGGCTGACTGGAAGACTATTTATTGACATAGAAGTTCTCTCCCATGACTAGTATTTCAATATAGTCTCAGGAATTTCTAGAGACAATAGTAATTTTTGCTGAAAATAGTACCTTGAAGCTTGTAAGTAAAGAGAATCATTTGTATATTAAGTAAAGATTCTGGTGCTGCCTTTGCAGAGTGTTTATTAACGGGTGAGAAAGTTTGGAAAGAAAGACTAAAGAGTTAGAATGGTTTAATCTTATAAGGCTAGGGAATAGACTCTAAATCATATTGTTTAGGACATTATAGAGTAGTCTCCTCTTATTCAAAGAGTCAAAAACTACTGGTGAAGGGCATACCATACCCTTTGAGAATCTCAGTGGTGTCTGTTCTCTATACGTTGAGGTTGACAGGAGATATTGCTATTGGAAAAGCCTCACAGAATTTCAGAAGGGTCAGATGGAAGCATTTAACCTATAGAAACAAAAATAAAATAATTTTAGTAATGAAATTTTGGCTATTGTAGTCAGGAGACTTTGACTCACAGAGATCAATGGTGAAAGTTATTATGTCCATGAGTGACTTCTTGTCTTTCCATGTAAGCAAATATAAAAGTAGTAACTTGGAACCTTTCATTTGCCTATCTACCTGCTCTCATTGAATATAGTGTACTGCTTATTACGTATTATTCAAAG
Organism: Mandrillus leucophaeus; assembly: GCF_000951045.1. NCBI lineage: Eukaryota > Metazoa > Chordata > Mammalia > Primates > Cercopithecidae > Mandrillus > Mandrillus leucophaeus. The sequence continues at coordinate 368,149 of NW_012101263.1, read as the reverse complement.
TTCGGAATATAATTGGTATGATTTATCTATAGTCATGTTATATGTATCTAGTGAATTTCTGGAATAGTTTTTCAGGGTGAGCAGATGTTTCCCTACCCTCATTCACCAACTCATTCAAAAGTTATCAAGCATAACATTGAATTTGCATATATAAATATTATATAAAATGACAGAATCCCTTCTGTAGTCTTGTTCTAAGATAGTCACAGATATAATTTTGATATACTAAAACATGATCATCATAAAGTCAGTATGTATCAAATAAATGAAATCAAACACACATACAAAACGTAAGTCTGACATTAAAGTTTTGGGAATGATTTTTAGGAAAAAAAAAAAAAAAAAAAAGATATTTGCCCAGTAATTGAAGGATGCATATCTAATTTCAAGGTTAACAGATGGGGAATGTCTGTTAAGAGAGTAAGTCATATTTTAAAATTAAGTCTGTAAAATTTAAAATGCATTAAAACCCTTGTATCTTATTTACATAATATTCTATGCTGATATTTTCTAAAATTGAAGCAGAACCTCTGGGGATAAAAGTCAAGCGTTTGTATTTCACAATTCAATCTAAAACAAGCAAACAAACAAAAATATAGATAGGCAGGTTTAGAAGCAGAAATCTGAACACTACAATGATTAGTATAAAACAGATTACAGAATTCTGAACAATTAGTGTTTGTTAATGACGTTAGCAGTCTTGACCAATGCTAAGATGAGTGAAGAGGATGAGAATTCTCTTTGGTTCTTCTAGTTAATTAGAATAGCAATTGTCTTTGAAGTTCCATTAAAGGCTAATATCCCAGTAGCCTTATCCTTTGAATTTCTTACCACCTGTTCATAGCTGCTGAGAACAATTTACTGTTTATAATGTGCACGCGTTCTTACGCTTAGACACATACAAATAACTGGTTTAATAGGAGCCCATGTGGAGAATGGAAATAGATACCCAGACTTCAGGATTAATCATGACACTTGGAGTACAGTCTTAAGAGGAAACTGCTGATTTACTAAGATTGGATGCTAGACCCACATAATAGTTGCTTAAAACCTATGTAATTAAACTCCAGGTGGCTCTGGACTTCAATGTACATTGTTGAATTTCTGTTAGGTCAACATAGATGAGGTAAAGTGATTGTCAGGAGTTGTGCTGAAACCTAAGGGCAAACCAGTTGATTATATATTTTGTGTTTGCTGAGGGGCAGTTGCTAAATTAGACACATTAAACTAATATATAGTGTAACATCAGGACCAGGGTCTCATTTTAGGACAAATTTGAATCTTCTTAACATTTCCTTTGTAATTGCTCTGACTTTGGAGCTCCATTTTACTTAATGACACTGAGTGAACTGAATGGCTTCAGCGAAATGAGAAAGCCACAAGGAAATTCAGTGGAAGGTTTGATTGCATTCCCTGTTGTAGCCTAGTTTCTGAATAATCTTATACCTTGATTATATAATCTTCTTTTCATGGTTTATCTTCCATCGGAATGGGAAACTATTCAGGGATGATAAAGTTTCCTATGATGTATCTGCAGTACTTATAGTTAGGACATTAAAACACAAAATATAATATTTGAATTTGAAGTTCTTCTATTGTTGTCCCTATATTTTATTGCTTTTAAATCCTGCGGGCTGAGAAATTTCATACACTAATGCATATTATTTTCTTGGTGATAACAATTTATATGTTACTTCTGATTATTTGGTTAAAGTATTAAGTATCAATGGCATTTCTGCTCTAATCTGTCTATTCAGGGTAAAACTTATATTTTTAAAATGGTGTTTTATAGAAAGATGTAAAAAGTAGGTTACCAGAAATTTAAGGGTTAGTAAATACTCCATTCTCATGCTTGCATTTAAAGCTCCAGTACAAACTGAAATTTTTATATTTAAGCAGATAATAAAAGGCACGCCAACAACTGCACCAGTGAGTTGCTAAGCCACCAGAAAAAAAGCAAACTGTTCTAAGCATAAGAACCAGTTAAGCTGTGAGCTGTGGAATCCATAAGCTGTGTATAAAATGAGGTCACTGAATCATGATCTCATTCTGAACAGAATTATTTGGATACAAATATACATCAAGATGACTTGTTTGAAGCCCAAGTTGTTGGTAACAATTATACAATGCAGTACAATGTTATTTATATGCATAAAGGTAGAATAAAGTCTCTCCATTAGCTGAATGTATTTCCATGTGCAATCAGTTAAATGCCAGTTCTTTTTCTTATTTCTGCATATCCAGAATGTTGTCTTTTTAATTGTAATAATTATAAAACCTCAATTCATTTTATAACCAGGCTAATTTAAGAAACCATTAGACATACTGGATAATAATATATTACTAAGAGGGAATCTATAAAAATAAGCAATTTTTGGTTGGCAATATTAATTGAGCTACTATGAGCAGAATTCGTTTTTGGTTCTGTTTTGTTTTGGTATAGAATAAATAAATTTGCCTAGTGCTTAAGTTGCAGAACATATTTTGTAAACTATGAACTCAAACACAATTCAGAAATCAGATGATTTGTCAGAATACAAATGCCTGATGACACTGTTTTGTAAGGTACAGAGAGAAAAAAGGAATACAAAATTCATAAAACTTTGAGAGAAATTAAATTATTTTATGCATTATATGGTCATTGCTACTTAGGGGAATAAAAAAGGGGTTGGAGTATACTAACAGGAAGCTAAAGCTGGAAGGACATTTTGGAAATTGAAGTGTCATTGTGAGCACAAAAATCAGAAAACTCACTAAATAGCGACAAACCTCTCCAATACTAGCTCTAGACAAAAATAAAATCAGAATGATGACACATTAAAAAAGGTTGATCAACAATTATTTGTTAACTTTAATATCATAACATAATTTTTCATAGAAAAAGAGTTGAAAGTGATTGAATTAGGTCATGAAAGAAAAAGGAATAAGCTATTTGGAAAAAGTTTAAACGTTTACAAAATATCTATAAATATATACACTTTTAATTTCACATTGTTAATTGTACAGGAGATAATGGTATGATAAAACAATGAAGAGATGCTTTACAAAGCTATAAACTCTTTGGGGAAAAAAAGAACGTCTTATGTACTTTTCACACCCAAGACATGGCATGGATCCTTACTTGTAATTAGCCTCAAGAAATATTAGAAATAGACTTTATACTATTTCCAAAAATGAAGAGAATAATTCTTTAGAGAATAGGAGAGATAATGTAGACAGCAGTACATGACTGGATATTTTCACAGACTTGGAATAAAGTTCAATAAAGAGAACTGAAACTGGGTTTCTCTGCCTGTTAGGAGAGAAAGCTGAGCCTTAAGAGGTAACTGGTTGAGTCAGATTACATGTTGCTATGTGGCCATGTGCTCTGGCACTCTGATGGTATAGCATTAACTATAAAAAGCGAAATAATTATTACATAAGAGTTTTATTTTTCATTTTTTAATCTACCTAAAATATGCAAGTGACTCTATATCTCCTAAGTTGTAGAGATAGGTAATACTTCCTAGAATTATAAAAAAGTTACATTGATTTTAGTGAGGTAGATATGACATATTCCAACTCTTAGTTTTGAAAGATGAGGAAACCAACATCCAGAAGTCTAAAATTAATGATGCACAAACTCACATATACAGAACGAGTCATAATTAATGTTTCCTGGCCTTAGAAACAGTGATTTCCCCTGGTACAATACAATAAACCCTACAGAATAGTTTAACAATATAAGAAGTGACCGAAATTCTATGACTTCTTTGGAAATCTAAACCTGATAAGAGTAAGTAATGATAACTTCCTGCAAAAAAATGAAATGTTGAAAATTAAGATTCTTTCCTCTATTTTTCACACATCACTGAGTTATGCAAATATGGTCCAAAAACTGCTCTAATAGTGAGAGAGTACAGTGTGTTTTTCCATAATGAGAGAGTAGAGTGAGTACACATTAGTCAGTGGAGAAGTAAGAATACCTCACCTCTTGTACTATTAATGAACTGTCCTGATAACTTCATGATTTTAAGACCACAGACAGCATCCATTCTAATACATATACTTTTATTTTACAGAGGTTCAAGTCCTCCTAGAAATAATTCATCCAAAGCAACTAAATAAAAGAGCATTGGGCGGTAACAGAAGCAATGTTTAGATGAATGAGGCGCATCAAATCTGTGGAGACAAATGGAAAAGATCTTCCAAATAAACCTTATTGACCCTAAGGAATTTGGCCCACATTTTCTAAGTTCTGTCATACAGTAAAACTGATTTCATTTTAGGTCAATAACAAGCTAACTTTTTGTGTTTCTTTATAAAACAACAATGAATAAAATTCTTGTGTTTGCTGCCTTTCTGCTTACAATGAAAGCTGCTCAAACAAGCAATTTTACGTTAAAACAAAGTTAGTATAATACCTGTTTTATTTCCTGTACGTGTTTTTTACATTTCTGTACTCTTATCCTATTTGATAGTTCTTTCTGAATATTTATCCCATGGTCTTCTCATAACTACTCCTTTCTATCTAGTGCCATACTCAGTCATGTGGGGACCAAAGCAAAAAACAAACAAAAAAAATCTATCTTTACTTAAAACTTTAATATTTGTTAATTATGGATTTTGGCAGCAATTTTGATTTTTTAAAAATGTAATTAAAATATTATTTATCATAATTGTGAAGTGCTTTTATGACCCCTTACACTGTAAGTGTCACCATACTCTTAGCTTGAAAAAATTCTTCCAGCGGTACAGTTTTTTAAAACCTTTTTGTATTGTGGTTACTCTCCCCAAGGCAGAAATTGTATTACTTCAGCAAAATTTAAGGGATTTCTAATATAAAATAGGTAAAATGTTAGACATTTTTAGATGGCATATAAAACTAAGACACCACCTTAGTCTTAAGTATTTAAAAAACATAAGGGGCCAGGCGCAGTGACTCATGCCTGTAATCCCAGCACTTTGGGAGGCCGAGGAGGGCAGATCACGAGGTCAGGAGATCCAGACCCTCCTGGCTAATACAATGAAACCCCATCTCTACCAAAAATACAAAAAAATTAGCCGGGTGTGGTGGCGGGCGCCTGTAGTCTCAGCTACTTGGGAGGCTGAGGCAGAAGAATGGTGTGAACCTGGGTGGTGGAGCTTGCAGTGAGCCAAGATTGTGTCACTGCACTCCAGCCTGGGTGACAGAGCAAGACTCCATCTCAAAAAAAAAAAAGTATATATATGTATATATATATATATATATAAAAGCATATATATGTATATATATGTGTATATATAACATAAGGAAGAAGAACATATACTAATTATTATATATGAAAGCAAATGTAAAGCTTATGAAAAATATTAAAACCTGACATTAAACAGAGTGAAAATGTTTTATTCTGATTAAAATATTTTAAAAAACAATGGCATCATGTCAGTAAAGATTAAACAGTGAAAAGCAGAACCAGTCTTCAGTGCCCAAGTTAGAATGAATGACATTAGAAGACCAGAAGCAGACAGGGAAACGTGCTGTATTATACTCTGAACCCAACTCAGTGCCTCAGGATAGCTCAGAATGTGTCATTGAAATGTTTTGAATTTGGGGTTAATATTCTGTTAGAAGATGTGGTTTCAGCACATAAGTGGACATGGGAATTTGAAAATCTTTAAGGGAGATTTAAGTGTAATCTCTTTTACAAAGAGCTGCCAGTGGTGGTCAAAATGCTAGGAACTTTATTAATGTACTCATTTATATTGATGCCAAAGTGTCTCTCTTCTCTCTTTCTCTCTCTCTCTCTCTCTGTCTCTCTTTCTCTCTCTCTGTCTGTCTGTCTCTCTCTCACACACACACACACACGCATACACGCAAACATACTAGAGTCATGGAACTTGAGCAAGAGACATACATGGATAAGTGTCGGATATCACCAAGAGTGCTTTCAAGGATAGTGTTGAATTGGGAAAGAGTAGCATAACCAGAAAAGCAGACTGCAGTTGGTAAATGGCTCAGTGATGCATTTTTGAGAAGATATACAACTACTACTTTCATTAAGCATTTTAGGGAGTATGAAAATGTGAGATGAGAAAGTGTTCTTTGGAGAAGAGACTGTTGGTTACAGTGTTGCAGAGTGAGTTTTGATCTGGAGGGAGTCAATTTCAATAGAAGTTTAAAAGCTAATAAGCTTCAAATGTCCTGTACAAATGTGCGCATTGTTTTGTAAGCATGTTTTAATTGAATAATAGTAGCATGCTATATATTTCATTTCATTCTTTAATTTTTGTACTTGATACTACATTTAAAAAATCAAGTAATAAATATGTTGCTATATGGACATTTGCTGTTATTAACTATAAATTACGGTATACAGCATCAACTTCACACTTTACTTAAACAGTCCTCCTAGGATGGCAACCAAGGTTGTCTCAATCTCCTCACTCACACAGGACTGGGAAAATCACCATCATAAAAGCTCTGAAATGAAACAATATAAAAGTTATTTGGGTAAACCCAGGAACATATACTGCTAGGACTGGACTATATGGATAATTAATGCAACTGTAAACTGCCAAATTGCTTGCTAGCATTGCCTCACAGTATATACTTCCCCTAAATGCAAAGTACATGAAAATTCTTGCCTCTTGCCATTCAAATGAACATTTTGAACTTTCTGGCCTTACAATTTTCTGCTACTTAGACAGTTGGACACTCATTTTCTCTCTCTCCCTCTCTCCTTCTCTTTTACTTTCTCCATCCCTCCCTCCTTCCCTCACTCTCTCAGTCACCCTTACTCTACCTCTCTTCCATTCTTTAATGACTATTAAGGTTGAACAATTACTCACTCTTTAGCCATTTATGTTTCCCTTTCTGTGACCTCACTCATGTCCAATAGTTATGTTTTATTTTTATTGTTTTGAGTTGCAGGAGTCCTTGCATTTTTAATTATTAAATGCTTTTCAGTTTTATACAACAAAATGTCTTCTATTAGTCTCTTATGTATATATTATACATCTGTATTGTGTTTAATTTTAATAGTGATATAATAGGGTTTATCATTTTCTAATTTTTATGATTACTTTCTAAATAATAGTATTAATAACTATTATGATTATAAATTATAATGTTATAACACCATGTACTAGGCACTTAGATAAGTATTTTAAATTTATAAATTTTAAGTGTTAAGAAATATTAAAATCATTATTTTAAACATAAGGAAAATCAAGGCACAAAGAGTTTAAACAGTGTACCCCGAGACAAAGACTTAATAACTAACAAAGTCTGGATTCAAATCTAGTCTGTATAGTTACATATTTATCATTCAACCTTTAACTCCATACTTTCTTTAGTAATAAAACCA
>NW_012101263.1:347570-360226 GCF_000951045.1 Mandrillus leucophaeus | reverse complement strand
AAAGCTTCTGTCTTTGCAAAAGACTCCAAAAATACACAGCTTTGGGAGTTAGGAAGAATAATTTTTCCTGCGGAAGATCCCAGCTTGTCATTCCTGGCTCCATGTCCTGGGAACAAAGTGAGGGGGCAAGAAAGAAGGGGTTTTTTCTATCTAATGAAGGGCTTCTTGTTACAGCTCCTGTGGAAACTGTGATCTTCCATCCTGGCCAAAGGAAGAGCCACCAGGAAATGGCATCAGGGATTAAAGCAGTTGCTTCATGGCTCAGGTAAATACAGTACAGGGATCCCTGAGAAACAAAATTTGATAGTCTATTTTTAATAGAACAAGAGACAAAATAAGCTTAAATTTCTTCTCAGTGCCAAGTTTCCAATTACATGAGTTTTGTTATTTTTTTTTATTTCAATAGTTTTTGGGGAAACGGAGGTATTTGGTCACATGGATACATTATTTGGTGATGACTTTTGAGATTAGGTGCACCCAACACCCAAGCACTGTACACTGTACCCAATGTGTAATCTTTTATCCCTCACCAACCTCCAACCCTTCACCCCGAGTCCCCATTTTTCATTATATCATTCTTATGCTTTTGCATCCTCATTGCTCAGCTCTCACTTACAATTGAGAACATATGACATTTGGTTTTCCATTCCTGAGTTACTTCACTTAGAGTAATGGTCTCCAACTTCATCCAGGTTGTTATGAATGCCATTATTTTGTTCCTTTTTATGGCTGAGTAGTAATCAATGGTATTAGTCTTTATCTACTAATTGATTGATGAGCATTTGGGCTGGTTTCATATTTTTGTAATCGCAAATTTTGCTGCTATAAATATGCACATGCAAGTGTCTTTTTCATATAATGACTTATTTTCCTCTGGGTAGATACCCAGGAGTGGGATTGCTGTATCAAATGGTAATTTTAGTTTTTGCTTTTTAAGGAATCTCCATACTTTTTGCCATGGTGGTTGCACTAGTTTACATTCTCACCAGCACCGTAAAAGTTTTCCCTTTATGCCACATCTACACCAACATCTAGATTAAAAAAAAAAAAGAAAGAAATTATGGCCATCCTTTCCGGAGTAAGGCAGTATCACACTGTGGCTTTGATTTTCAAAAAGATTTAAGTGTTTGATCCATCTTGAGTTGATTTTCTTATAAGGTGAAAGATGAAAATACAGTTTTGTTCTACATGTTGCTCACCAATTATCCCAGCACATTTATTGAATACAGTGTCATTCCTCACTTTACATTTTTGTTTGCTTTGTTGAAGATAAGTTGGCTGTATGTATTTGGGTTTATTTCTGGGTTCTCTATTTTGTTCCATTGGTCTATGTGCTTGTTTTTATACATTATCATGTTGTTTGCTACCATAGGCTTATAGTATAGTTTGAAGTCAGGTAATTTGATGCCTCCAGATTTGTTATTTTTGCTTAGTTTTGCTTTGGCTATGTGGGCTCTCTTTTGGTTCCTTATGAATTTTAGGATTGTTTTTTCCAGTTCTGTGAATAATTATAATGGAATTTTGATGGAAATTGGAGTGAGTTTGTTCATTGCTTTGGCAGTATGGTCATTTTTACTATTTTGATTCTACCCCTCCGTGAACATGGAATGTATCTTCATTTGTTTGTGTCATCTATCATTTCTTTCATTAGTGTTTTGTAGTTTTTCTTGTAAAGGTCTTTCGCCTCTTAGGTTAGGTATATTTTTAAATATTCTATTTTTGTATTTTTGAAATTTTTTACAAAGGATTCTTAATTTGATTCTCAGCTTGGTTGCTATTGGCATACAGCAGGGTTACTGATTTATGTACCTTGATTTTGTATCCTGAAATTTAATGAATTCACTTGTCATACATAGAGGATTTTTGGATGAATCCTTGGGGTTTTCTACATATACAATTCTATCATCATCAAACAGTGACAGCTTGACTTCCTCTTTACTGATTTGAATGCCCTTAATTTCTTTCTTTTGTCTGATTGCTCCTGCTAGAACTTCCAGTACGATGTTGAATAGAAGTGGTGAAAAGGGACATCCTTCTTGTTTAGAAAGTCTTTTCCATTCTCAAATCAGTATATTTTCTACAAATTTATACTTTTAGGGTTAAATATTGACTCAGTTTTACATTTAGGTCTGCAGCCCATTTGAGCTCTCCTTCGTACCTATTTTTAAAAAGAACACATTTTAGTTTTCTTTATGCTGTGGTATTAGCTTTTAATCATCATGGACTAAAATAATCTATTATCTTCTTACTGATTTCTAGTACTACTTTTAGAATACATCCTTTTTATAAATGAGCATGTTTATGCACTATCACCTACTGTTCATTATCACTGCAAATTTTTTTACTAATTATATCGGGTAGCAAATAATGTTCCTTTTAAAAAGTTTTATTTTATTCATGAGTTTTTCTTTTTACCACATAAATTTTAGAGTAATTTTGCTGTATTCTTAAGCAAATTCAATTTCCTCCAGCCAGCAAAGGCCCATTGCTAACTAAACTACACAGTGGATTGCTTTACATTAGAGAAACACTCATCCTGGGGAAACCACCATCATATGCAAGCCCTAAACAAGAGAGGGAGACATTATCCCAACGTTTATGGTTGTTATTGTTTGCTACAATAGAATCATCCAAAAATATTCTGGGTAAACAGCTTTCAAAAATATTTTGATTTTTTTACACAACGAGCAGAAGAGTTATAGGGAATTATTTCCAAACAGTTTATTATCTGTGTTCAGTTTTTAAATGTATAAAGCTCTCTTGAATTATTTAATATAAATTGGTACTTAACATTAGAAAATGCTTTTTAAATACCCATTAAAATAACATGGTTTTACTCTTTTAATCAATTAATATGGGGAATAGGGGGCTAGGCGTGCTGGATTACACCTGTAATCCTAGCACTCTGGGAGGTCAAGGTGGGCATATCACCTGAGGTCAGGAGTTGAGAACAGCCTGAAGCTGTTAACATAATGACCTCCAGTTCCACTCATGTCATTGCAAATGACTGGATCTCATTATTTTTAATGGCAGAATAGTATTCCAAGGGGTATATGTACCACGTTTTACCGATTCATCTGTTGACGCATGGTTTTGAAATCTTGCCTGTTGTGAATACATAGGCAAGAATATAGTAAACATAGGAGTGCAGATATCTCCTCAAAATACTGTTTTCCTTTCTTTTTGGTATATACCTAGCAGTGGGTTACTGAATCATATGTTATCTCTATTTTTAGTTTTATTAGGAACCTCCAAACTGTTTTTCATAGTGGTTGTACTAATTTACATTCCCATCAACATGTTATGTGGATCTCTTTTCTCCACATCCTCGTCAGCATTTGTCATTTTATACCTTCTGGATAAAAGCCAATTTACCAGGGTGAGATGATATCTCATTGTGGTTTTTATTTATCTGATGATCAATGTTCCATCCTTTATTTCTTGGAATAGTTTGAGTAGAATTGATAGTAATTCTTCTTTAAATATTAGGTAAAATCCAGGTCCTGAGCCTTTTTTTTTTTTTTTTTTGGCTAGAATATTTTTATTATGGATTTAATCTCATTACTTGTTACTGGTCTTTTCAGAGTTTGTAAGTCTTCATGTTTCAACTTTGGTAGGTTGCATACATCTAGACGTTTATCCATTTCTTGAAGGTTTTCCAATTTATTGGTATATACTTGCCCATAGTATCATCTAATGATCCTTTGAAATTCTGTGGTATCTATTGTAATGTCTTCTTTTTTATCTCTGATTTTATTTTTGGCATCTTCTCTCTTTTTTCTTAGTCTAGCTAAAGATTTTTTAATGTCGTATATCTTTTGAGAAAAAAGTTGCATTGATCTTTCATATTATTATCTGCATTTTAATTTTATCTTGTCTGATCTTTATTACTTATTTTCCTCTAATTGTGAATTTGATTTGCTCTTGCTTTTCTAGGTCTATAAGATGCATCATTTGATTGTTTATTTGATATTTTTTTTTTTTTTTTTTTTTACTTCTTTCATGTAGGTACTTGTAGCTCTAAAACTCCCTCTCAGTACTGCTTTCACTGTATCCCATAGGTTTTGGTATATTATACTTTCACTATCATTTGTTTCAAGAAAATTTTAAGTTTTCTTCTTAATTTCTTCATTGACCCAATGGTTGCTCAGGACCATATTGTTTAATTTCTATGTGTTTGTATGGTTTCCAAAATTTCTCATGTAATTGATTTCTAGTTCTATTTCATTGTGGTCAGAGAAGATACTTGATATAATTTTATTTTGCTTAATATTTTAAGACTTATTTTATGGCTTAACATATGGTATATCCATGAGAATAATCCATTTGCTGAGGAGCATATGTATTCTGTGGCCGTGGAATGAAATGTTGCATAAATATCTATTAGAACTATTTGCTCCATAGTGTAGATTAAGTCCAGTGTTTGTTTCTTGATTTTCTGTCTGGATGATCAGACAGAATGTAATGCTGAAAGCTGGATGTTGCAGGATCCAGCTATTATTGTTTTGGGGTATCTCTCTCTCTAGCTCTAAAATTGTTGCTTTATATCTCTGGGTGTTCAATGTTGGGTGCATATACATTTGCAATTGCTATATTATCTTGTTGAATTTACCATTTGTCATTATATAATATTTTTGGTCTCTTCTTACAGTTTTTATTTTTCAATCTATTTTGTCTGATCTAAGGATAGATATTCCTGCTTTTTTTTTTGGCTTCCATTTGCATAAAATATTTCTTTCTGTGCCTTTATTTTCAGTCTATGCATGTCTTTATAGATGAGGTGTGTCTCTTGTAGGCAATAAATTGATAGGCTTTCTTATTTTATCCATTCAGGCCTCTGTATCTTTTTTTTTTTTTTTTTTTTTTGGAGAATTTAGTCCGTTTAAGTTCAATGTTATTATTGAGAAATAAGGACTTAATTCTGCCATTTTTTTTCCTTGTTATTTTGTGTTCTTTTCTTCCTTCCTTCTTTCCTTCCTTCCTGTCTTCCTTTGTATGAAGGTAATTTTCAGTGGTGAGTTTTAAGTTTTTTGCTTTTTCCCTTTTTGTATATCTGTTGCATGTTTTTTGTTTTGATTTTACCATTAGGCTTACAGATAATAGATCATAATCCATCATTTTAAACTGATGACAACTTAACATTGATTCCATACACAGACATAAAAGCAAACAAGCAAAGATAAGACAAATTTTAAAAACTCTACACTTTAAGTTCATATCCTTGTTGTTTAACATTTTGTGGTTTCTGTTTATATCTTATTGTGCAGTCTGTGTCTTATAAAGTTGTAGTTATTATCGTGATTAGTTCATCTTTTAGTCCTTCTACTCAAAATATTCATAGTCTATAAACAATTACAGCGTTATAATATTCTGTGTTTTTCTGTGTACTTACTATTACCAGTGAGTTTTGCACCTTCAGTTGATTTCTTATTACTCATTAACAACCTTTTCTTTCAGATTGAACCCCCTTTAGCATTTCTTATAGGATAGATCTTGTATTGATGGCCTGTACTGCAAGAAATGCCAAAGAGAATTCTTCAATCTCATCCCTCACATTTTACTTGTCTGGGAAAGTGTTTATTTTTCCTTCATGTTTCAAGGAAAATTTCACCAGATATAATATTCTAGGATGAATTATGTCATACAGCTGTCTCCTGGACTGCAAGGTTTCCACTGAAAAGTCTGCTGTTAGATGTATTGGAGCTCCATTGTATGTTATTTGTGTATTTTCTTTTAATGCTTTTAGGATGTTTTCTTTATCTTTGAACTTTGGGAGTTTGTTAAATATCTTAAGATAGTTTTATTTATATTAATTATACTTGGTTTTCTATAACCTTCTCATACTTGCATATTGATATCTTCCTATACATTTGGGAAGTTTTCTGTTACTATCCCTTCTAATACATTTTCTACCCCCTCTCCCTTCTTCCTCTTTAAGACCAATAATGCTCGGAGTTGCATTTTTGAGGCTACTTTCTAGACCTTGTAGGCATGATTTCATTTATTATTATTATTATTATTATTATTATTATTGCCTATTCTATGTGTTTTCAAATAGTCTGTCTTCAAGGACAGTAATTCTTTCTTTCTTCTTTTTTTTTTTTTTTTTGAGATGGAGTCTCGCTCTGTCTCCCAGGCTGGAGTGCAGTGGCACGAATCAATTTTGCTGCTAAGAGACTTTGATAAATTCTACTGAAAAATGTTAGTTGCATTTTTCAGTTCCAGAATGTTTGCTTCATCTTTTTAAATTATTTCAATCTCATTGTTAAATTTATCTGATAGGATTCTGAATTCCTTCTCTCTGTTTTCTTGAATTTAATTTTGTTTTGTTAGAACAACTATTTTGAATTCTGTCTGAAAGCTCAAATATCTCTGTCTTTCCAGAAGTGGTCCCCAGTGATTTTTTTTAGTTTATTTGATGAAGTTGTAATTTTCTGGATGCTCCTGGTGCTTGCAAATGCTTGCTGATATGTGTGTACTGAAGAGTTAAGTATTGTAGTCTCTGTGGTTTGGATTTTTTTTTGTACCTGTCTTTCTTGGGAAGGCTTTCAAGGTATTCAAAGGGTCCTGATTGTTGTAATCTAAGCTTTTGGTTCTACAACCATATGTGCATTAGGGGGAACCCAAGCCCAGTAATTCTGTGGTTCTTGCAGACTCATAATGGTACTCCTTTGGTGTTCTTTAATAAGATCTCGAAGAATTCTCTCAATTACCAGACAGAGACTCTTGTTCTCTTTCCTTACATTCTCCCAAACAGAGTCTATCTCTCTGTGCTGAGTTAACTGGAGCTGGGGGAAGAGTGACACAAGCACCCCTGTGTCACTACCACAGAGACTGCATGGGGTGAGACCTGAAGCCAGCATGTTACTGGGTCTTACACAAGGCCTAAGATAATCACTTTTAGGCTACTGCCTATATTCACTCAAGGCCCTAGTGCTTTACAATCTGCAGGAGGAAAAGTAAGCCAGGCTTGTGTCCTTCCCTTCAGGGTGGCAAGATACCCCCTGCCCCAGGCAGATCCAGATATTCTGGATCCTGGAGTCAAAAACCTTAGGAATCTACCTGGTGATCTTTTCTTCTGCGGCTCAGCTGGCACCAAAGCAATAAGACAAAGTCCTTCCTACTCTTTCCTACTCTTACCACAGACAGAGGAGTCTATTCCCTTGGCAACTGCCACCCCAGGTCTGAAATGAGTACTGCCTGCCTACCAGCAATGTTCACTCAAGGCTAAATGACTTTTTAGGTAGCAGGTGGTGAATGCTGCCAGTCCTGGAACTCTCCCTTCAGGGCAGTAGGCTCCCCTCTGTCTCAGGTTAGGTCCAGAAGTGCCACCTAAGAGTCAAGGTCTGAAATCACGAACCCTAGGAGTACATTTGGTGCTCTACCCACTGTGGCTGAGCTGGTACCTAACCTACAATGCAAGTCCTCTTTACTTTTCACTTCTCCTTTTCTCAAGCAGAAAGAGTCTCTCCCCATAGACACCACAGATGGGAATGCGCTGGGTCACACCTGTGGCCAGCCCATATCTAAGTCACCCAAGTTCCACAGTGAGTATTGCCTGGATATCACTACTGATTATTCAGGGTCGAAGGACCCTTTAGTCACCAAGTGATTAATCCTATCAGGACTTGGCCCTTCCCTTCAAGGAAGTAGGTTTCCTTCTAGCCCAGGATATGCCTAGAATTGTTATCTAGGAGACAGTACCTGGAATGGGGTCCTTAGAACTCTGCCTGGTGTCTTGTCCTTAAGCTGGATGAGCTGGTATCCAAATTCAAGACAAAGTCCTCTTTACTCTTCTCTCTTCTCTCTTTAAGCAAAGCAAAAGATTCTTTCTAAAGCTGTGAGCTGTACCACCTGAGTTAGAGGGAGGGGTAATGCAAACAATCCCTTGCCAACTCCAGCTAGTATCTAACTAGGTCATATATGCCCCAAGTTCACTAAGTCAGAGCCTGGCACAATGCCAGGAATTGCAGTGGAATTGCAGTCCTTGTGGCCTAGATTGCCTTTGAAATCCAGAGTATATTATTAACTCATGGAGGCAAGGCATATTGGAACTCAAGCTTCTACTGCTGTGATAGATGATTCCCCTCTGGCTAGGGTTGGTCTAAATGGTTTATCCATGGACATAGGCATAACTATGCCTGATGTTGCTTTCCACTGTGACAGGGTAGTTCTGAGTTCCAATGCAAAGTCTGTAATCACTGCACTGTTATTATTATTATTATACTTTCAGTTCTAGGATACATATGCAGAACATCCGAGTTTGTTACATAGTTATACACGTGCCATGGTGGTTTGCTGCACCCATCAACCCTTCATCTACATTAGGTATTTCTCCTAATACTATCCTTTCCCTAGCCTCCCCGCACCCCCAGAGAGGCCCCAATGTGTGGTGTTCCCCTCCCTGTGTCCATGCGTTCTCACTGTTCAACTCCCACTTATGAGTGAGAATGTACAGTTTTTGGTTTTCTGTTCCTGTCTTAGTTTATTGAGAATGATGGTTTCCAGCTTCATCCATGTCCCTGAAAAGGACATAAACTCATCCTTTTTTATGGCTGCATAGTATTTCATGGTGTATATGTGCCACATTATCTTTATCTAGTCTATCATTGATGGGCATTTGGGTTGGTTCAAAGTCTTTACTATTGTAAACAGTGCTGCAATAAACATATGTGTGCATGTGTCTTGATATTGGAATGATTCCTAATCCTTTGGGTGTATACCCAGTAATGGGATTGCTGGGTCAAATGGTATATCTAGTTTTAGATCCTTGAGTAATCACCACCCTGTCTTCCACAATGGTTGAACTAATTTACACTCCCACCAACAGTGTAAAAGCATTCCTGTGTATCCACATCCTCTCCAGCATCTGTTGTTTCCTAACTTACTAATGATTGTCATTCTAACTGGCGTGAGATAGAATCTCATTGTGGTTTTGATTTGCATTTCTCTAATGACCAGTAATGATGAGATTTTTACATATGCTTGTTGGCTGTATAAATGTCTTCTTTTGAGAAGTGTCTGTTCATATCCTTTGCCCATTTTTTGATGGGTTTTTTTTTCTTATAAATTCATTTCAATTATTTGTGGATTCTGTGTATTACCCCATTGTCAGATGGAAGAGAGGAAACAAACAAATGAAAAAATAGTCCATGCTCATGGATAGGAAGAATCAATATCGTGAAAATGGCCATACTGCCCAAAGTAATTTATTGATTCAATGCTAGCCCCATCAAGCTACCATTGATTTTCTTCACAGAATTGGAAAAAAAGAAAAGACTTTAAATTTCGTATGAATCAAAAAGAGTCTCTATAGCCAAGATAATCCTAAACAAAAAGAACAAAGCAGGAGGCATCAGACTATCTTACTTCAAATTATACTACAAGGCTACAGTAACCAAAATAACATGGTACTGGTACCAAAACAGATATATAGACCGATGGAACAGAACAGAGGCCTCAGAAATAATGCCACACATCTACAACCATCTGATCTTTGACAAACCTGACAAAAACAAGCAATGGAGAAAGGATTCCCTACTTAATAAATGGTATTGGGAAAACTGGCTAGCCATATGCTGAAAACTGAAACTGGACCCCTGCCTTACACCTTGTACAAAAATTAACTCAAGATGGATTAAAGACTTAAACATAATACCTAAAACCATAAAAACTCTAGACAAAAACATGGCAATACCATTGACGACACAGGCATGGGCAAAGACTATGACTAAACACCAAAAGCAATAGCAACAAAAGCCAAAATTGACAAATGGGAACAAATTAAAATAAAGAGAATCACTGCACTCTTACTAACTCAAGTGCACACATTTTTCCTCCATTTCATGTGGTCACTTCTGAAGGTTGAGGGAAGGGTAGCATAAACAATTCAAGACCATCTTCCCTACCCTCTTCAGTGCCTCTTTTTATGATATGAAGTTAAAACCAGGTACTGTGATTACTTACCTGATTTTTGATCCTTAAAAAGGTGATTTTTGTGTGGATAGTTGTTCAAGTTGGTGTTACCGCAAGGAGGACAATCAGTGAAAACTTTATTAATAATCAGAATGAGAGAGGGAGTAATAGGAAAGGAATATCTAGTTAACACATGGAGAACTATAATTTTGTCACAATTTTACACAGGATAAGGTCTCTATTCAAGCCAGTTTGAAATAACCGTTGGATTAGTCTATAATAAGCTTTGAACCATAATCAAAGAAACTATTTTTGTATAACCACATCACTTCTAACACTTGATTAAATTTACACATTTTTCTGGCATTCCTTTTCAGATGGGCAGGAATATTTTGCTTTGAGGTTTGCTACTATTCAAATGTACAGAGACAGAGGACTGGTTAAAAGTGAAGAACACTTAGGAAAATTGTAACTTGACTAGCACTCTTTTTTCTTTTTTTGGTTTGTTTGTTTTGCTTGGTTGTATTTTTAATATTAAAAAGAGGGAGAGATAACAAATACATTAAGATCATCTAATTCAAAAGAGAAAGGCCACAGTTGCTTAGTCATCAATGGATCTGCCCTTTACTTAATTTTTAGTAAAGTAATCCCAGTTTTTCCCAGGTATCTGTCATAGACATCAGATGAGGTGGATCTCAAAAACAGCTATAAAACGTGAATTATAAATGAGCACTCACTTATTTCAATCTCATTTCCCTTGCTATTGATCTGTTTAGAAATAGGTATATATCAAAATATTGGCCAACTTTTATATGTCTGGTTTTTAATATAAAAATACTATTATTAAATATATTGGTGTTGGGGTTTTCTATTATATGTAGGTAAACAATTATGACATGGTAAATTAAAATTGTAAATTTAAAACTCAAGAAAAAATAAAATATTTGTGTAAAAATTATGTTTACTTAGTTTGTGGACTACTATTAATGAGCTATATGATGTGCAGAATTTGAAAACCTTTTATTTCCCATAAACTTTCATTCAATCACTTCTTTCATAGAAACCCAACCTAACTGACATGATTCAGTTTAGGAAACCTGAAGTTTATAATTTTAAAAATTTTGGACACCATTGTTGTTAAGCATAACACTGTAATTTGATTTGTTTTACAGATTAAGTAGCTTGCTGTTTAATAAGGATCAAAGGAATGTGACACAAGACAGAAAAATTGTGATGGGTGATGACAAGAGAAAGCATGACTTTGGCATGAAGTATGTTTAACAGAGTGAGTCAAAGGACCAACGCAGTCTGAGAGCACTGACCAATTGGGAAGAGAGTAAAAAAGACACAAGGAAAGAATGAAATCAGCCTTGCCTTTTCAAAATCTTTTCTGTTTGACAAATTTCTTATATTCAGATTTCTTCTCCAAATATTGTCTGCACCTGCTGTATTTTTAGCCTTATAATAGCTTTTTTATGCAAATCCCTTGTTCAAAGGGATTCATGAATTTTAAATTTATAAAATAATGCCACAAGCTGCTAGGTCAAGGATGGATACTAATTGTTTTCATATGAAAATATAAAGTTATTTTAAAGGTAAATATTATCATTTGGAGGTAGCATTTCTGGTGCTAGGAAACCTACAGTTATACTTTATTTTCATTCTATAATGATGCTGCACTTAATAGGCTCAGTCAACAACACAGTAATATATCTTATCATGGAAGTTTTTATTTGTAATACCAATAATAAATGGATATGTCTATTTTTATTTCTAGTATTCACCCTTAACTAAGAAAGATATTATGGATTTTGTTTCTTTTTCCCTCTACGCTTTCATTTGAAAGTCTAATCTATTCGTAAAAAGAATGAAAAAATAGCTTACAGTTAAATGCAAATAAAAACCTTTGATCCAAAACAGCCCAAAGTCAAGTCTTATTTTCAAAACTCTAAAAACCTTGATCCTGCTTACAAACATGACAATGAAAAAGCATGTATAGAACACACACACAAATGTTTCTTACCACTAATAAAAAGCTTGATCTAAAAAACAATATCATTTAATAAAGTGACTGATGTTTTTACTTTAATCTATAAAGTATAACAAAGTGAAATGTAACAATATCATGTATAATACATATTCTCAGAATATCAAATATTTCTATTTAGTGATATATTTTTACTAAATGTGTTTTTTAAGTTTACATTTATGTTCTTTTGATTCATTTGAATTCCTTCAATTATATACACTATCAGAAGATGAATTTAACCAAATCGAGACTAACTGAGAGATACGGGGATTTTCTCTCGTGAAAACCTAAGAGACTTGACCTTATGCCATCTACAGAAGGATGATGAAAATAGAGCTCTCTCTCAAGCAGATATCTTGGTAGGGCTGGTTTATCAACAAAAGTGTGGTTTAAAAATATATATATATATAATTTTTAATTGTCTGGCCGGGCACAGTGGCTCATGCCTGTAATCCCAGCACTCTGAGAAGCTAAGGTGGGCAGATCACCTGAGGTCAGGAGTTCAAGGCCAGCCTGCCCAACATGGTGAAACCTCATCTCTACAAAAATACAAAAATTAGCCGGGTGTGGTGGCATGCACCTGTAATCCCAGCTATTCCAGAGGGTGAGGCAGAAGAATCACTTGAACCCCGGAGGCAGAGGTTGCAGTGAGCCAAGGTCGTACCATTGCACTCCAGCCTGGGTGACAGAGTAAGACTCTGCCTCAAAAAAA
>NW_012101263.1:340855-346840 GCF_000951045.1 Mandrillus leucophaeus | reverse complement strand
TTGAGATGGAGTCTGGCTCTGTCGCCCAGGCTGGAGTGCAGTGGCGAGATCTTGGCTCACTGCCAGCTCCACCTCCCGGGTTCACGCCATTCTCCTGCTTCAGCCTCCCGAGTAGCTGGGATTACAGGTGCCTGCCACCACACCCGGCTAAGTTTTTGTATTTTTGGTAGAGACGGGGTTTCACCATGGTCTCGATCTCCTGACCTCATGATCCACCCGCCTCGGCTTCCCAAAGTGCTGGGATTACAGGCGTCAGCCACTGCACCCGGCTCTTTTTTCTTTTATAAAAGTAGTACTTACAAACATGCTAATCTTCGTATTATCCAGCAAATATTGGGGCAGGTTAAGTGATATCTAATGTGTCCTTTTGATAAAATTTATTTTTGAAAAATGAGAGGATAACTAATTTAGGCAAAAATGTCCTATAAACAAAAACTTATTTTGAAAATTTTAACATTGATACATGCTGTTTTTAAACACTAACACTGATAGTATTCATTTATAAAATTCTAAGATTTAAAAAATAAGTAAAAATTATGAAAACATAATTGTTTCCCTTATTAAGGAAGTAGACTTGTTTTTGACAATGAGAGTAGTAATAGACTAGTTTTCAAAAAATGAAACAAAAAACACCAAAAACAAGGATATGGTTTTCAGACATTGGTCACCAGGGAACAGGAAATGGAAGGCAGTGGTTGCTGAAAGAAGCTTATCTCCTGAAGTGATTTCCGTGATTGCGTTTTCTCCCTAGAGACAGTACTGATAGCTGGACTGGAATTCAGAGCCATGCAGATCACATCAGTCCCTTAGAAGTAAATGAGTCAGAGACAACAGCTTTGAACTACTGAAATGGCTTTTATCTATAAGGCAGAAAACCAGAAGGAAATTGAGGAGGATGGAAGGCAGAAGTGGGTGTGGAGTTTTCCCATGAGACGTTGGCTTATGTGATGCTTAATTTTAGGTGATAACTTGACTGGATTTAGGGATAACTAGTTAGCTCGTAAGTATTATTTCTGGATGTGTCTGTGCAAGTGTTTCTGAAGGAGATTGGCACGTGGGTTTGTGAACTGAGTGGGGAAGATCTGCCTTCAGAGTGGAGCATTTTCCAATTGGCTGGTGATAGAGCGACGGATGAATAAACGCACCCTGACACACAGTTATTCTGCCCTGCCAGTCCAGCTGAGTGCCTGAGCGGCTTACAGGCTCCAAGCTGAGTTCTGTAAACCGTTGCGACTCGACCCTGATCAGCTAGTGAGGCTCGCATTTACTCAGTAAGACTAATTAATGAAAGTTGTGAGTAAATACCACTAGAGGGTTCAGATTAAAGGCCAGGTTCCAAGACCTAAAGCAAACACTGTTTGTGGGTAATAAACTTCTGCCGACTCCCAAGTAGGAGGCAGTAAAGTACCCGCGCGGTAGGACAAACGTCAGTCTTAAGCCCATATAAGTAAACGAGTTAGTAAGATAGACTTCCCACATTCCTTTGTACTTGCACCCTAATCTTTCTGGTTCCTGTAAAGAGACCCCAGCTGCCATCAACCAAGCAATCTGAAACTATGCAAACTCTCAGGCCTCCCAAGAGAGTTTTGTGTCTATTTCTGTAATTATGTCTAATATTTTTCCCACCAGCCTGATTGAACCCCAACAAACATTCTTACTTTTTGTGTCCTCATAGCTTAACTCCCACCTAAAACTGAGAATATATGATGTTTGATTTTCATTCCTGAGTTACTTCACTTAAAATAATGATCTACAACTCCATCCACGCAGTCGCTGTGAATGCAATTATTTCATTCCTTTTTATGACTGAGTAGAATTCCATGATGTAGAGCGATAGATAGAAATATCTATCTATCTATAGAGAGATTGATAGAAATATATATCTCTCTCTATATATATATTTCTATCTATCTATTTAACTATCTATCTATCTATAGAGAGAGATAGATAGGTAGGTAGATAGATAGATAGATAGATAGATAGATAGATAGATAGATAGATAGATAGATAACATTATCTTTATCCACTTATTGATTGATGGGCATTTGGGGTGGTTCCATATTTTTGCAATTGCAAATTGAGCTTCTATAAACATGCATGTGCAAGTATCTTTTTCATATGATGACTTCTTTTCCTCTCGGTAGATACAAAGTAGTGGAATTGCTAGATCAAACGATAGTTCTACTTTTTGTTATTTAAGGAATATCCATACTGTTTTCCACAGCAGTTGTACTAGTTACGTTTCCACCAGAAATATAAAAGTGTTCCCTTTTCACCATATCTACAACATTTATTATTTTTTAGATTTTTAAAAATTATGGTCATTTTTTGCAGGAGTAAGGTAGTATCACACTGTGGTTTTAATTTTCATTTCCCTGATAATTAGTGATGTTGAGAATTTTTTCATGTTTCTTGGCCTTTCGTATATCTTCTTTTGAGAACTGTCTATTCATGCCTTAACCAACTTTTTGATGGTAGTATTTTTTTTTTTTCTTGATGATTTGTTTGAGTTCCTTGTAGATTCTGGATATTGTTCCTCTGTTGGATGCATAGTTTGGAAAGATTTTCTCCAACTCTGTGAGTTATCTGTTTGCTGATTATGTCTTTTGCTGTGCAGAAGATTTTCCAGTTTAATTAAGTCACATCAATTTGTCTTTGCTTCTGTTGCATTTTCTTTTGGGTTCTTGGCCATTAAGTCTTTGCCAAAGTTAATGTCTAGAAAAGATTTTCTGATGTTAAGTTCTATTATAGTTTCAGGTCTTAGATTTAAGTCTTTGATCCATCTCGACTTGATTTTTTAGAAGATGAAAGATGAGGATCTAGTTTCATTCTTCTACATGTTGTTTGCCAATTATTCCAGCACCATTTGTTGAGTAGGATATCCTTTCTCCACTTTACGTTTTTGTTTGCTTTGTTGAAGATCAATTGGCTCTAAGTATTTGAGTTGATTTCTGATTTCTCTGTTATGCTCCATTTGTCTATGTGTATGTTTTTATTCCAGTATCAGGCTGCTTTGGTGATTGTAGCTTTATGGTATAGTTTGAAGTGGGGTAATTAAATGCCAACAGATTTGTTCTTTTTGCTTAGTCTTGCTTTGACAATGTGAACTTTTTTTCTGGTTACATATGAATTTTAGGATTGTTTTTTCTAGTTCTGTAAAGAACAATGATGATATTTTGATGAGAATTGCATCACATTTCTAGATTTATTTTGATAGTATGGTTATTTTCATAGTATTGTTTCTACCCAATCATGAGCATGGAATGAGTTTCAATTTGTTTGTGTCATCTGTGATTTCTTTCAGTAGTGTTTTGCAGTTTTCCTTGCAGAAGTTTTTCACCTCCTTGGTTGGATATGTTCCTAGGTAATTTTTTTGTTTTCTTCCTTTTTTTTTTTTTTTTTTTTGCAGCTATTGTAAAGACAGTTGAGTTCTTGATTTGATTCTCAGCTCAGTCACTGTTGGTATAAGGAAGTACTAATGATTTGTGTACATCGATTTTGTATCTTAAAACTTTATTGAATTCATTTATCAGAACTAGGAAGTTTCCAATGAGTCATTAGGGCTTTCTAGATATACGGTCAGCAGTGAGCCATGACAGTTTAAATAACTTTTAACCGATTTGGATGTCCTTAATGTATTTATCTTGTCTGATTGCTCTGGCTAACTCTTCCAATACTATGTGGAATAGAAGTGGTGAAAGTGAGTATCCTTGTCTTGCTCTAGTTCTCAGGGGAAATGCTTTCATCTTTTTCTCAATCAGTGTAATGTTGGCTGTGGGTTTGTTGTAGATGGCTTGTATTACCTTATGGTATGTCCCTTCTATGCCAATTTTGCTGAGGCTTTTAATAATAAAGAGATGTTGGATTTTGCCAGATGCTTTTTCTGCCTCTATTGAGATGATCACATGTTTTTTGTTTTTCATTATCTTTATGTACTGTATCACATTTATTGACCTCTGCATATTAAACCATTTCTACATCTCCATTGTGATACTCACTTGATCATGGTGGACTACCTTTTTATATGCCTTTGGATTTGGTTAGCTAGTATTTTGCTGAGGATTTTTGGATCTATGTTCATCAGGGATATTGATCTGTAGTTTTCATTTTCTGTTATGTCCTTTCCAGGTTTGGGTATTACAGTGATACTTCATAGGATGATTTAGGGAGAATTCTCTCTTTCTCTATCTTTTGGAATAGTTTCAATACAATTTGCACCAATTAACCTTTTAATGTCTGATATAATTCAACTGTAAATCCATCTGGTCCTGGACATCTTTTTGATAGCAACATTTTTATTACCATTTCAGTCTTTCTGCTTATTATTGGTCTGTTCAGGGTTTATATTTCTTTTAGGTTTAATTGAGGAGAGTTGTATATTTTCAGAAATGTATCCATCTCCTCTAGATTTTCTAGTTTATGCGTGTAAAGGTATTTATAGTAGCCTTGAATGATCTTTTGTATTTCTGTGTTGTCTGTTGTAGTATCTCCTATTTCATTTCTAATTAAGCTTATTTGGATCCTCTCTCTTCTTTTCTTGGTTAATCTTGCTTTTTTATCTATTTTTATTTATCTTTTCAAAGAGCTAGCTTTTTTTTTTTTTATCTTTTGTATTTTTTGTTATTGTTATTGTGGTTTTAATTTCATTTAGTTCTGCTCTGATAGTGGTTATTTTCTTCTGCTGGGTTTGAGTTTGGTTTGTTCTTATTTGGTTCCTTGAGGCATGACCTTATATTTTCTGTTTGTGCTCTTTCAGCCTTTTTATTTTTTTAATTATTTTTTTTTTCTTTGAGACGGAGTCTTGCTGTGTTACACACGTTGGAGTGTGGTGGTATGACCTCGGCTCACTGCAACCTCTGCCTCTATGGTTCAGAAGATTCTCATGCCTCAGCCTCCTGAGTAACTGAGATTACAGGTGTGTGCTGCCACATCTACCTAATTTTCATATTTTTAGTAGAGATGAGATTTCATTATGTTGAGGAGGCTGGTCTCGAACTCCTGACCTCAAAGATCTGCCCACCACAGTCTCCCAAAGTGCTGGGATTACAGGTGTGAGCCACCACACCTGGTATTTTTCAGACTTTCTGACGTAGGCATTTAAGGCTATGAACCTTCCTGCTAGCACTGCCTTTGCTGTATTTCAAAAATTTTGATAGGTTTTGTCACTGTTTTCATTCAGTTTAAATATATTTTTTAAATTCTCTCTGGATTTCATTGTTTGCCCAGTGATCATTCCAAGTATTTACATGATTTTGAGAGTTTCCTTTGGAGTTGATTTCCAACTTTATTACACTGTGGTCTGAGAGAGTACTTGATATAATTTCAATTTTTCTTAAACTTTTTGAGACTCGTTTTGTAGCCTGTCACATGGTCTCTCATGGAGAATGTTCTATGTGCTGATGAATGGAATGTATATTCTGCAGTTTTTTGGTAGAAAGTTTTGTAGATATCATTAAATCCCTTTGTTCTAGGGTATAGTTTAAGTCCATTGTTTCCTTGTTTACTTTCTATCTTAATAACCTGTCTAGTGCTGTCACTGTAGTATTATCCCCTACTTTTATTGTGTTTCTGTCTATCTCATTTCTTAGGTTTAGTACTAATTGTTTTATAAATTTGGGAGCTCCAGTGTTAGGTGCATATATATTTAGCATTGTGATATTTTCCTGTTAAAAAGGCCTGTTATCATTATATTGTGTTCTCTTTGTCTTCTAAACTACTATTGCTTTAAAGTTTGTTTTGTTTGATATAGGAATAGCTACTCCTGTTCACTTTTGGTGTCCATTTGCATGGAATATCTTTTTTCACCCCTTTACTTTAAATATATTTGAGTCCTTATGTGTTAGGTGAGTCTCTTGAAGACAGTAGATACTTGGTCGGTGAATTCTTATCCATTCTGCAGTTCAGTGTCTTTTAAGTGGAGCATTTACACAACATACATTCAGTGTTATTATTGAAATGTGAGGTACCGATCTATTTATTGTGCCA
>NW_012101263.1:335929-338385 GCF_000951045.1 Mandrillus leucophaeus | reverse complement strand
TTTGCAGCAGTGAGCCACTTTTTCAGGGCACCTGTGAATTCTTTCAGTTTTTCTGGTTTATTACTGCAGTAATTCTTAGAGCAAAAGTTCACAATGTGAGTCTCCACGTGCTGCTCTGTCCATCTGAGTGACAACTGCAAGTTAGCCATGCCTGTTGCCACCATTTTTATTGGATTTGTAAGATTACTATACATATAATCCTAATTCCTATCTTCCTTTTGTAATCCAAAATGAATTCGCCTTCATATTTGTATAAATATTAGCAATATGCTTATTATACTCCTTAGAGAAGAAATGCATCTGGCAAATTCTGAGCTAACCAATGCTTTCAGTCCCTATGGTACATATTATTAAAATTAACTTGTCCTGTTTCCAAGCACAGGAAATAGTAAATATATTTAGCTGCTTACATTTATCATGTGTAGAAAGATATAACCTGAAAATAATTTAAAAAAAAAGAAAAAGAAAAAGAAAAAGAAAAAAAAAAGTCTCAGGATGCTTTGGGTGTCACTTTTCCAGCTGGAAACCTCTGTGGCTGGTGGCACTTTTGCCAAGGTTTTTGCTCAAGCCCACTCAGCTCATTTTGCCCATTCGACATGGCCAGCTGTACTTGGCTCACCCTACCAGCCCGTATCCCATGCCTTCCAACGGTGAGATAGGCACGGATCAGAGCTAGCGTGGGCACTGGCAAGTGCACATAGCCAGGAACACCAGATGCTGTGGTGTGTGCATCTCCAGGCACTGGCACATCTGCTGGCTCCATGTAAGGCTGTGGCTAGATCAGATGTACTGCAAACAGCTTCTGCTGTGGACACCCACCTCTGGACTAGGGTGATGCAGTGACACCCAAAATCTTGGAGATGTCAGGAATCGCAGAGCTCCAAAGAGGGTGTCACAGCCCTGACTTGTGGATCCCCTAGGTCTGGGCTCTCTGAAGGGCTGTAGCCCATCTCTCCTCATTGTCCGCAACTCGGCAGCCCTGTTTGTATTGCAACTCTTTCAGTCCCATCATTTGGCAGGTCCTGAGTTCTTGTTTCACTTCCAGGAAGAATGAGGTACACAGACAACTAGATGGTAAACAAGGCATAGAGGAGCTTTATTGAGTGATAGAACAGTTCTTGGGAGGCTCAAAGTGGATAGCTCCTTCCTGCAGGCAGGGCATCCCAATGAATATCCAGCTGTCAGTGGAGGGGAGACCTGGAGTGAGTATCTCCTATTCACAGTCAGGTCACCCTAATGCATGGAGAGGAGATCTGGAGTGGGTAGCTCCTTTCTAAAGGAATGTCATCTCAACAAGTTGAGGAGACCTGAAGTGGTTAGCTCTTTCTTGCAGCTGATAGTCCCAAGATCTGTATAAGTCTGGCTGGGTCCAGAGTTTTTATGGGCTTAGAAGAGAGGAAGTCCATGCTGATTTGTCCATGGGCATACATGAGCAGGCCTGGAAAACTCACCTTATGATCTCACTCTGGGCCACAAACTCCACGAGAACTGACAGCTCAGCCCCCAGGCTTTAAGCCATTTTGGCTTGAAAGTGGAGGTTCACCAGGAACCCACCCCTTTCCACCCAGGAGCTTGTCTGCCACCATCAACATATCATCCATGGCACCCAGGTTGTTTGCGCTGAGAGGCACCTGCAGGCTTGTGCCAAGCTGCCCTCAGCACCCCCTAAGGCTCCCTCCCATGCTTATTGGTGCCCAAAGTCCAGGGGGAGCTGAGATGGCAGGGGCCTGGGATGTCAGTGCCTCCCCGAGCATGTGAACTCCTGGCCAGGTTGCAACAGAACCCAGGCTTGGTCACAACTTTGCTCCACCCTGGGGGGTGCTGGGAGTAGGGAGAGGCCAGGCTGTGGGAGTAGGCACTTTCAAGCCTGAGGGGACAAGGGGCTTCCTGGGCCCCCGAGAGAATAGGGATGTCTACATCTGGAGCCACAGCCGGGAGGCTACAGTGTTGTCTGGGAGTGCAGGTTTCCTGCCCCACCAACTTACTATGGTGAGGGACCTTATCCTGGCCCCTGCCAGCTTCACAGATCATGCGGACTCAACTGCATCTCCTCTGCTGCAGTCAGTGTCTTTGCAGTGGCTGCTCCAAATGGGCCACCACTGCCATCACCATTTGCATTTTTTCTGCATTTTTAAGATTACTATAAATATGGTCCTAATGCCTAAATTCTTTAACTAATCCAAAATGAATTTGCCTTTATATTTGTATAAATATGGGCAATAAGTGAACCCATGCAGATCAAATCCATGTTGTTCAAGTATAGCAACATATTATACTTTTTAGATAAGAAATGTGTCTGGCAAATGCTGGGCTAACCAATTAATCTAATCCCTGTTGTACTTATTATTAAAATTGACTTGTCATATTTCTAAACAAAGGGAATAATTAATATATTTAGCTGTTCACATTTTTCACAGGTAGAAAGGTGTAAATTGAGAATCATTTAAAAAAAAAAA
>NW_012101263.1:331372-333709 GCF_000951045.1 Mandrillus leucophaeus | reverse complement strand
TGCACTTCTGAGTCTAGCCCCCGAGTGGAGCTGCTGGGCTCTGGGCTGGCACTAGGGAACATCTGTAAATAGCTTTGTGATGTGGTCCCTCTTCAGGTCTTTTCTGCACCTGCTCTAGTGGAGGTGGCAGGTGAGTGAGGTAGATTCTGTATGAGTCCTTAGTTGTAGTTTTGTTTAGTGCACTGGTTTTCTTGAATGCTGCTTGTGCTAGCAATGAAGCTGTCATGTGGACAGAATCAGGACCACTGGTTAGTCAGGATATCACAGGCCATGGACTTAGTTGTTGTTTGGAGCAGGATTATTCTTTTATGAGTTGCTGTAATGGCTTGGGCTAATTGGCCTCCAGCCAGGAGGTGGTACATTCAAAGGAGCATCAGCTGCACTAGTATGGGGCTATAAAAGCTTGTCCTGAGGTCACCTGCATAGGGATTCAGGTTTCCAGGCAATAGGTGGGATCACAGAGCTCCCAAGAGATTGTGTCTTTTGTGTTTGGTTACCAGGGCGGGGAGAGAGAGAAACCATCAGGTGGGGAAAGGGGTAGGCATGATTGAACTCATGCTTTCCTTGGGCAGTGACGGCTGGGGCCACAGTGGAGGATTGGGGTGTGGTTCTTAGGTAAATGTAGTTATGTTCCGAGGGCAATTATGGCTGCCTCTGCTGCTTCATACAAGTTGCCAGGAAAGTGGGGGAAATCTGGCAGTGACAAGCCACACCCATTCCCATACAACAAGCAGGGCCAGCCTCATTTTCATCATGTGCTACCAATAGCACCACGTTAATATCCAGGCAGCTGGTGAGCAGGGCTAAGATCTTGTTCCAGAATACAAGCCTCCCTGCTGAGAACGCAAGCAGTGTTTTCAGGTCCTACCTCTCACTGTGTGCCGTGACTTCTGTGCTCATATCTGCATTTCCTGTTCAACCCACCACCACCTCTCACCGATCCTGCCCAGAAAAACTAACACTATGTCAAAATTATTATGAAGTTCCACTGGAAATTTTCTTCTCTCTGTCGTCTTTCCCCAATTCCACTGGCAACCCTCCCCAAAGATCCCTGTGAGATAAAGTCAGAAATGGCTTCCCTGGGCTTCCCTGCGGACCGGGAGTGACTACAGGGCTCTTCCTGTGGCTTATTCAACTTTTGTATTTCATTTGACACTAGAAATTTGTTTCAGCTCTAGGGAAGGTTAAATTCTTCTCTCATGATCTGGATTTTCAGCTTCCCCAGTGATGATGTGTAGTTGGAGGCATACTGTCCCACTCTCACACTTTGGGAAGTCACAGTTTTGGGACTGTCTCACTGAGTTTGCAGCAGTGAGCCACTTTTTCAGGGCACCTGTGAATTCTTTCAGTTTTTCTGGTTTATTACTGCAGTAATTCTTAGAGCAAAAGTTCACAATGTGAGTCTCCACGTGCTGCTCTGTCCATCTGAGTGACAACTGCAAGTTAGCCATGCCTGTTGCCACCATTTTTATTGGATTTGTAAGATTACTATACATATAATCCTAATTCCTATCTTCCTTTTGTAATCCAAAATGAATTCGCCTTCATATTTGTATAAATATTAGCAATATGCTTATTATACTCCTTAGAGAAGAAATGCATCTGGCAAATTCTGAGCTAACCAATGCTTTCAGTCCCTATGGTACATATTATTAAAATTAACTTGTCCTGTTTCCAAGCACAGGAAATAGTAAATATATTTAGCTGCTTACATTTATCATGTGTAGAAAGATATAACCTGAAAATAATTTAAAAAAAAAGAAAAAGAAAAAGAAAAAGAAAAAAAAAAGTCTCAGGATGCTTTGGGTGTCACTTTTCCAGCTGGAAACCTCTGTGGCTGGTGGCACTTTTGCCAAGGTTTTTGCTCAAGCCCACTCAGCTCATTTTGCCCATTCGACATGGCCAGCTGTACTTGGCTCACCCTACCAGCCCGTATCCCATGCCTTCCAACGGTGAGATAGGCACGGATCAGAGCTAGCGTGGGCACTGGCAAGTGCACATAGCCAGGAACACCAGATGCTGTGGTGTGTGCATCTCCAGGCACTGGCACATCTGCTGGCTCCATGTAAGGCTGTGGCTAGATCAGATGTACTGCAAACAGCTTCTGCTGTAGACACCCACCTCTGGACTAGGGTGATGCAGTGACACCCAAAATCTTGGAGATGTCAGGAATCGCAGAGCTCCAAAGAGGGTGTCACAGCCCTGACTTGTGGATCCCCTAGGTCTGGGCTCTCTGAAGGGCTGTAGCCCATCTCTCCTCATTGTCCGCAACTCGGCAGCCCTGTTTGTATTGCAACTCTTTCAGTCCCATCATTTGGCAGGTCCTGAGTTCTTGTT
>NW_012101263.1:325903-328492 GCF_000951045.1 Mandrillus leucophaeus | reverse complement strand
TTTCAAGCCTGAGGGGACAAGGGGCTTCCTGGGCCCCCGAGAGAATAGGGATGTCTACATCTGGAGCCACAGCCGGGAGGCTACAGTGTTGTCTGGGAGTGCAGGTTTCCTGCCCCACCAACTTACTATGGTGAGGGACCTTATCCTGGCCCCTGCCAGCTTCACAGATCATGCGGACTCAACTGCATCTCCTCTGCTGCAGTCAGTGTCTTTGCAGTAGCTGCTCCAAATGGGCCACCACTGCCATCACCATTTGCATTTTTTCTGCATTTTTAAGATTACTATAAATATGGTCCTAATGCCTAAATTCTTTAACTAATCCAAAATGAATTTGCCTTTATATTTGTATAAATATGGACAATAAGTGAACCCATGCAGATCAAATCCATGTTATTCAAGTATAGCAACATATTATACTTTTTAGATAAGAAATGTGTCTGGCAAATGCTGGGCTAACCAATTAATCTAATCCCTGTTGTACTTATTATTAAAATTGACTTGTCATATTTCTAAACAAAGGGAATAATTAATATATTTAGCTGTTCACATTTTTCACAGGTAGAAAGGTGTAAATTGAGAATCATTTAAAAAAAAAAAAACAGAGAAAAAATCAGAGCAAATATCACACAAGGGAAAAATGAAGAGAACTGTATCCTAAAATGCCAGCTAGGAGAAAAAGGGAGCATCAATTCCGGTAGTGGAATTGCCTAAGGTTTGTATAAATAAAATTGTCAGAATATCATTTTCACCTACCTTTTATGAAACTTTAAATTTATACAGTGAAAAAAGGTGTTACTATTATTTTTGAGACTAAGAAGTTCTTTACTAGGTAAATCATTTGATCCTTGAACAATGCAGGGGCTAAGGGTGCTGACACCCTGAACAGTTGAAATTCCACAGATAACATTTTACTCCTAAAACATTAACTACTAATAGCCTACTGCTTACTGGAGACTTTACTGATACATAACAATTGATTAACACATATTTTGTATACTATATGTAGTGTTTACTATGTTCTTATGAAAAAGTAAGCTAGAGAAAAGAAAATATTATTAGGTAAATCATAAGAAAATGAAAATATATTTAACATTTATTAAGTGGAAGTAGATAATTATAAAGTTCTTCATCCTTGTTTTCATGTTGAATAGGCTGAGAAGGAAGAGGAGAAAAGGGATTTTTTATTGTTATATCAGAGGTTGTAAAGCAAAAAAGTAGAAGAGGTGAAATGAGAAGCAGGAGACACGGGCACACTTGGTATGGAAATGCATCATAATTTAAGTCTGATAGTTTTGCTTCTTCACATCTCTAAAAATGATTCTATGTGGTATTAGTTGCTCTTCCGCTGTTTGATTTTGTTTCAGTGCCTGTTTTAGTCTGTTTTTGCACTGCTATAAAGAAATACCTGAGACTGGGCAATTTGTAAAGGAAAGATGTTTAATACACTCACAGTTCTGCCTGGTTGGGAAGGACTCAGGAAACTCGCAATCATTGTGGAAGGGGAAGCAGACACCTTCCTCACAAGGTGGCAAGGGAGCAAATGAGAAGAGCAAAGAAAGGACTGCCAAACATTTATGAAACCATCAGATCTCATGAGAACTTACTCAATATCACAAGAACAGCATGGGGGAAACCGCCCCCATCATTCAGTCATCTCCCTCCCTTAACACATGCGGATTGCAATTAGAGATGAGATTTGGGTGAAGATATAGAAACAAACCATATCAATGTTCTTATCACAAAAGTGCCCAGATCATAAAAGAAATAAAAGGCAGTCTTGAATAATCAGAACCCTTCTTCCAGATCATTTAATATAAATTTGTTTCCTAGAACTGCTTCTTGTCTTCTTCCTCATTTTCTGAAACTGGTTTGAAAGCATTCACCTTCATCAAGACAGCTTCTGCTAATTCCTCTGGTACAGAATCTATTAGCTCTTTAATTTCTCCAAGATTCATATCTTGGGACCCTTCTCCCCACACCTTTTCAGCCATATCCATTAATCTCTTTCCTGACTTCCTTGATCGGCTTAGGTCATACATTCTGTGAAGTCATGGACAATATATGGACACAGTTTTCTCCAGCAGGAATTTGTTGTTTCAAGTTTAATCAACTTCATGGTTTTTTTTTTTGTTTTTTGTTTGTTTGTTTGTTTGTTTTTTTCTATAACAGCTATGATATCTTCAGTGGTGTAATTTCCCAGACTTTCATGATATTCTTTCAAGGTTTGCTTCTATAGTTTGGCATTTATTTCTATGTAATACTGTGTAAAATAAGCCTTAAAAGTCCTTATGACCTTCTGATCCAGAAGCTGCATTAGAGACATTGTGTTTGGGGACAAGTAGGCAACTTTGACACCTTGAGTGTTAAACTCAAGGGGTTCTAGGTGACCAGGGGCATTGTTCAATATTGGAAGAACTTTAAAAGGCAGTCCTTTCCTGACAAGGTGCTTCCTGACTTTAGGGACAAAGCATGGCAGGAACCAATCCAGTAAAACATTCCCATTGTCCAGGCCTTTGTTGTATAACCCAAAGTCTAGCAGTTATTGTTTATCTTTTTCCAAGTTTCAGGGGATAGTAGCTGTAATAATAC
>NW_012101263.1:321352-325853 GCF_000951045.1 Mandrillus leucophaeus | reverse complement strand
TTTGTTTGTTTGTTTGTTTTTTTCTATAACAGCTATGATATCTTCAGTGGTGTAATTTCCCAGACTTTCATGATATTCTTTCAAGGTTTGCTTCTATAGTTTGGCATTTATTTCTATGTAATACTGTGTAAAATAAGCCTTAAAAGTCCTTATGACCTTCTGATCCAGAAGCTGCATTAGAGACATTGTGTTTGGGGACAAGTAGGCAACTTTGACACCTTGAGTGTTAAACTCAAGGGGTTCTAGGTGACCAGGGGCATTGTTCAATATTGGAAGAACTTTAAAAGGCAGTCCTTTCCTGACAAGGTGCTTCCTGACTTTAGGGACAAAGCATGGCAGGAACCAATCCAGTAAAACATTCCCATTGTCCAGGCCTTTGTTGTATAACCCAAAGTCTAGCAGTTATTGTTTATCTTTTTCCAAGTTTCAGGGGATAGTAGCTGTAATAATACGGGCAGTTTTAATTTTATACAAAACTGTATTTGCACAAAATATTGCTGAATGCCAGGCATTTTGCCTAGGTCCAGTTGCATACTGCACCAAATTCTAATCAGTGACGTAACATGTATTGCCAGGAAAAAAAGGCTTTAATGTGAGTGATATCAGCCAAGTTTCTGACCTGTCTCCCAAACCCGCTGAAGTTCATGTAGGAGTTGGTCTAAAGGCAGAAGGTGGTCAGATGAGGGATCTA
The DNA here is from genome assembly GCF_000951045.1 of Mandrillus leucophaeus. Taxonomy (NCBI): domain Eukaryota; kingdom Metazoa; phylum Chordata; class Mammalia; order Primates; family Cercopithecidae; genus Mandrillus; species Mandrillus leucophaeus. Next base: position 325,162 of record NW_012101263.1, on the reverse strand, counting down.
CTGTCTTATTGCAACCACATGCGAGAAAACAGGAATTAGGGGGAGGCAAGGAAGATAAGTTGGTCAACAGGCAGCAGGTAATCAGATGAGGAGTCTGGCATCTCACTGTCTGGATGTGGTGATCTGGACAGTTTCAGCACACTGATACTATCTGGGAGGCTGGATGGCCAGTTTCCTGAAAAAGAAACTGAGATAAGACAAATGTATGTTTCTTAAGCTTCAAGACCTGGAGGGTCAATTTCTATGTTTATTCAAAATAACCATAAATATCAAGTCTATGGAAAAATTTGGCCCATTTCAAAAATAGTAGAGTTAACCTATTCCCTTCTGCCTTAAATCGTGGTGCTTACTTCTCTTCCTTCCTAACTAATTAATGTCCTTTGTGAATTTTTTTAATAGAGGGCACTTTTATCTTTGTTAAAATTTTGCTAATGCAGATATCTTCTTTCTCGATGATGTTCTTAATGTCGTCTTGTAACTTGTCTGTTGCCTCTTGATCACCAGTTGCTGCTTTTTCTGTTATTTTGATATTTATTTTAAAGTCTAACACCTTTCTAAAATTATCAAACCGTCCTTTGCTCGCATTAAATTATCCATATCCTTCATACTTTCTTTTTTTTTTACTTCAAGTTTTCATATAATGACTTCCTTTTTCTTGTATTATCTACTAAATTAGAATCTATAGGTATACATTTCTTATTTTCCATAAGAGGTAAGAGGGTATTTCACAAAAGTACAAGATTTCATATCTACTAATGTACTGCAATGGCTTCACACATTTCTTTTTTTCTTTTCTTACAATGATCCCTATGCTGGATTAATTTATCTTGAAATGGCAAGCAACTAAAGCTGCAGCCGTCAATTTATGGTAGATTTCAAGCAAATCAATTTTTTCTTGCATTGTCATAACTTTGCTTCTTGTGAGCACTTTCAGTATCAATATCACTAGTGGTACTTTGCATGAGTCCATGGTATCATTCAAGGTTAACAGTATTGCATTGACGTGATGAAAAATACATGAGATGCGCAAAAGATCACTTTTTACTATTATATGCAATTTATTGAAGAGATGAGCTACTCACTCACAGATTATTAGAGTCACAGGGTGAACTCACAGAACTTCAGTTCTCCCCAGTAGCAACAGAAAATGGCAACAAGATTATTATAGTATGTACTATGGTTAATTTTATGTATTATGATTTAATATTGCATCTTTATGTTTGTTTACATTTCTCTCCACTGCAAAATGCACAATGTATGGTTTCTAAGTGTTTTTTGTGGATGTTTTGATAAATTTTAAAATTTTATATTAGATTTATTTATATCTTATGGTAGTAAATTATAAAATAGACTCGTGTTGGCCAGGCGCAGTCGCTCACGCCTGTAATCCCAGCACTTTGGGAGGTCAAGGCGGGCAGATCATGAGGTCAAGAGATTGAGACCAACCTGACCAACGTGGTGAAACCCCATCTCTACTAAAATACAAAAATTAGCTGGGCGTGGTGGCGCATGCCTGTAATCCCAGCTACTCAGGAGGCTGAGGCAGGAGAATCGCTTGAACCTGCGAGATGGAGGTTGCAGTGAGCTAAGATTGCTCCACTGCACTCCAGTCTGGCAACAGAGTGAGACTCCATCTCAAAGCAAACAAACAGACAAACAAATAAATAAAATAAACTAGGGTCTACCTGCATTTTATGCATTTATGACACAAATAATGTTTTAATTTTTTAAAATATTTTTAAGGTACATGGTTTGCCTGGGTTTTCTCAAATTGTCAAAAATTTCCCCAAAGTTTTCCAATATATTTAGTGAAACACTGGTATATAAGTGAACCCATGCAGTTCAAATCCATGTTGTTCAAGGAGCAATTGTATTTTCACACATATTTATATGATTAAGATCATATCACTTGAACTAATGTCCATTTAGTCTTAAATAATCCTGAATTATTACATGTTCAAATTTCAGTGTACAGATATTTTCTCCCTCCTTCCTCCCTCCCTCCCCCGTTCTGTTCCATCCTTCATTCCTTCCTCTGCCTTCTCCTCTCTCCCTTCCTTCCTTTATTCTTTTCTTTTGAGACAGGGTCTTACCTCACCCAGGCTGGAGTGCAGTGGTGCAATCTTGGCTCACCACAGCCTCTATCTACTGGGATCAACCAATCTCTCCACCTCCATCTCTCAAGTAGCTTGGACTACAGGTGTGCACCCCTGCACCTGGATAATTTCTTAAATTTGTTTTTTGTAGATACAGGGCCTCACAATGTTGCCTAAGCTCGTCTGGGACTCCTGGAATCAAACAGTCCTCCCACCTCTGCCTCCCAAAGTGCTAGAATTACAGACATGAGCCACCTCAACCAGACAGATATTTTCTTAAGAATGGAAAAGACTTTATCCCACTAATCTATCATGAGAACTAATACCCAGCAGAATGAACTTTAGGCCATACTATGATAACAAGCCATTTAGGGATAATCCTGATATTATTTATGCTCTTACCAGAATAGTGGTTTTTAAGGCAGTGTATTGTTATTATTCTACTGCTTATAATATATTATACATAGTTTGCGATAACTTGATTTATGTTTTGATATATATTCCACACAGTGAATCTGTCTAGTATGGAATAAAATGAATTGTATTTATATGCAAAAAGAGTCAAGTTTTTGTTGTTGTTGTTGTTGCTCCTGTCATGCAAATGCTTTGAACAAGTTGTTTAATGGTTGTTAGTTTTAGTTTTATCATGCACATTCCATTATTAATTATTCTGAGCTCACAGAGTTGAGAATTAAATAAAGTTACCAATTCAAGCATTAACAGATTCATTTACTCATTACTGAGTGAATGTTTCTTGGGTTGTTATTACTTGAGAGGCACTGCTAGGTAATAAGCATAAATAATGAAAAAAAGTGAATTATTGATTTCTACTTTCCTGGAGTGTGCAGTCTAATGTGTGAGACAGACCTAATTAAAATAACTACAACAAAATAATTTAACTTAAGTTAGAATAAAGGAGAAAAGTGTGCAGTATCATTTAACAGTATATAATAGATACCTCAGTCTGATGATAAGGCAAGAATATTCTTCAGCAGTAACATTTCCTTAGCACTTGACACCACCTAATTCTAAGCTATTTAGGGAATTATTAGTTCTGTGTCTCTCTATATAAGAGAATCTAAACTCTATGAGAACTTCAGTATTTTGTTCACTCTATCCTCCAGTGTCTAAAATACTGCATGAGTGAATGGATAGTTAAAACTAGCAGGGTTTATCATGTTAGTAAATTTGATAATTAACACCTTCTATTGTCATATTGTGGTACTTAGTAGAAACTCAAATAAATTTCTTCAAGATTATCATAGTTTTTAAGCAACTTCATTTACAGAAAAAAAGGTTACTAATTTATTCATTAACATCCCCTTGACATTTATAAATGCCTACCCTATTTCGAACACTGTTACTTACTGGAATTACAAAATGAATATCACAATCTTTGCACTGACAAAGTTCACAGGCTTTCATAAAGATCTAGTCCTGTAAAAGAATAAATAACATAGTATGTGTAATGTTATGTATTAATACAACACCCGTTGATCTGGTATCTAAATAAAACTGGAAGTTTAATTTTAATATCTCTAATTATTTCATCAATCGCGAACACAAAATATTGTCATCTCTATTCTTTAACAATGGAAATTAGGGATCCAGTAATGTAAACGGATCATCTATGCCACACTTGGCAAAACCGGTGATTTTGACCAGAACTGCATATTTCTTCATTTCTTTTCAGCCTTTTTTTTTTTTTTCTTTT